>NC_048219.1:131137234-131159908 GCF_002007445.2 Ailuropoda melanoleuca | reverse complement strand
CCCCCCCCCCCCCCCGCTCGAACACGCTCGCTCTCTCTAAAATAAATAAATAAATCTTTTTTAAAAAGTAAATAAATAAAAGCATAAGAATTTTTAGTGAAAATAAAATACTAGAATAATGAAATGTAGTATGGTTTTCTAATACCACATTTAAGAAGGGACATATAAAAATCAGCAATTTTTCTCTATATTACCATAGCCATCTAGAAATGGAAATGGGGGTGCCTGGGTGGCTCAGTCAGGTAAGCGTTTGCTTTCAGCTCAGGTCATGATCCCAGGGTCCTGGGATCAAGCTCTGAATCGGGCTCCTTGATCAGTGGGGAGCCTACTTCTCCCTCTCCTCCCCGCTCTTGCTCTCTCTCGCTATCTCTGTCTCTCTCTCAAATAACTAAAATCTTTGAATGAATGAATGAATGAATAAATAAATAAATAATAGTTTTTTAAAAAGAAAGAAATGGAAATGGAAAAAAAGCTACATATAATTATAACAATAAAACATAAGATATTTAAAAGTACATTTAGGGGCACCTGGGTGGCACAGTCGTTAAGTGTCAGCCTTCGGCTCAGGGCGTTATCCCAGCGTTCTGGAATCGAGCCCCACATCAGGCTCCTCGGCTGGGAGCCTGCTTCTTCCTCTCCCACTCCCCCTGCTTGTGTTCCCTCTCTCACTGGCTATCTCTCTCTCTGTCAAATAAATAAATAAAATCTTTAAAAAAATAAAAATAAAAGCACATTTAACAAGGACCATGTAAGACCTACATAAAGAAAACTTTAGTCTTGCTAAAGGACAAAAGCAGATTTATCATGAAACTAAACTACGCAGTCACCTGTGGTAGACTGAATAATGCCGCCCCCCAAGATGTCCACTGTCCTAATCCCCAGAACCTATGACTATGCTATTTTACATAGTAAAAGGGACTTTGCAGCTGTGATTAAATTAAGGGTCTTGAGATGGTGGGTTATCTTGGGGCCTGATGTAATTACAAAGACTCTTTTATAAAAGGGAGGCAGGAGGATGTGTGTGAGAAAGACCTGAAGATACTATCTTGATTGCTTTGAAGATGGAAGAAGGGGACCAGGAGTCAAGAATGTAGACAACCTCTAAAAGGTGAAAAAGGAAAAGAAATAGATTCTCCCTTAAAGCCTCCAAAAGAAATGGAATCCCATTGATACCTTGATTCTAGACCATGAAAACCATTTCAGACTTCTTTTTTGTTTGTTTTTCCATTTCGGACCTCTGACCTCCAGAACTGTTAAGATAATAGTTGTGCTGGTTTAAGCAACCAAGTTTGCGGTAATTTGTTACTATAAGGAAATTAATACAAATCCCTTCCAAATTCCTGGAAGAGGTTTTAGCAATGCATTCACATGGTGATACAATTTTGTAAAACTTGCAAAAGTAGTACGTTTTAACCACAATCAGTTAAGACCTCTGTCTCTTTCCACTCCAACTTTTCCACCACTCTCCTCACATTGGGTAGTGTTGGAGTTGTTATAGGAATATTGAGGACTGGGATCCTGCTTAGGGTAAGTTGTGTCGAGGACACATTTACTATTGGTTTAGTGGGATATGTATGTGGTCATATTCATGGTTATTGCTAGCCACCCCCACTATAGGAATGACTTTCAAAAATACTTCTACCCTGCACTATTCTGACTCACCCAATGAAGGCACAGAGGCAGAGGTCACACTGCATGATGAATATGGCCCACAGCAACCACATGGAAATATTTGGGGGAATAGAGTAAGAAAATTTTAAAGCTATATATAAAGATGTAGATATCTATATCTATATATATCTGAAGCTAATCCAATGGAAAATCCCTCCCATTGTCAAATATATAAGACTTCAAGAGAAGAAATCAGCATCCATTGATTACCAGTCAACACTATCAATTTTTTTAAATGTCCAATTAACCATGGTAAATGTGAAGGGTCAAGTGCCTTCTTCTGAACCATTTCACCTTGTACCAAATCCTGGAATTATAAATATGATTAGTAAAAAATTTGCAAATGGATCATTACATTGTCTAACAAGCCTCAGGGTCTGAGGAGTTTGAGCCCCACATTTGGTGTAGAGATTACTAAAACAAAACAAAACAACAGCAACAAAAATATATATATATATATATACATATATATATTTATATATAAATATATATAAAGCTTTTTAAAATTTTTTAATTTTTTTTTAAAAAGGAGAAGAGGGCAAAAATAAAACATTTCATGATCATATAATATGTAATTATTTCCTTTTTAAACCTTTGGGACTGTTTAAAATATTTATTTATTTATTTATTTATGTATACCATATGAGAAGAGTTCCCATAAAGTCTCCAACATAAGCACTGCCACACAGAATCAAAACGGTATAGCCATACCATATGGAATACTGGAGCAGCTTCCCTGTCTGCCAGAAAATCACATGAGTTGAAAGCAGGACCTTTGTTTTCAGCTCACCATTATGATTCTCATACTATATCTATCTTCAGGATCAGAAAAGAACACTGTGTATTTCAGGAGGTAAACAAGGAAATGGAGCTGATTATAGTTAAAGAAGTCACGGAGTAGACATGGGAGAATACTTAAAACTTTCTTTCTAGTTTCTAGCCCTTTCCTATAACAACTCAAATAAATGAGAACTAGGGTATCTAGCTCTTCGGATACAATGTCTGGACAAAAGTCGTCCTCCATCCTTAGGTTTCTGCAGTGCTGCTTTAATTTTACAAAAAGGATAAGATGGTATAACAGAAAAGGAATGAAATAATGATGAACTCTCTAGAGTTTCTTAAATACATAAGAGGTAAGCAGCTAAGATGCAATGAAAGGATATGAGTGGGAAGTTTGTGACCCATGAAGTTGATACTGCTGGAAGCTTGAATGAAAAGTTGAAAGGCTTTATGATTAGGCCAGACTAGATAGATAGTGAGGCAATTAGAATCATTCATTGCTGCCAAGGCATCAGGCCAACGTGAATTACAACCCAAACTGAATGAAGCAGAATAGAAAATAGAAAAGCCTTTAATGAAAATGTTGGAGAACTCACAAGGGATGGGGAAAGTGCCAAATAACTGGAAGATGGCTAAGTAAACTAAAAGGTCTATTCTCCCATCAATGCATAAGGGATTTACAAGTTTAACTCTCATTGCTGTTAATAGGAATTCTATGTGTGATCCAAGGGTGTACTCATGGAGAAAATGCATCTATTAGTGTCTCGATTGGCCTCTCTTGAGCCAACACTGGCAAATGCTCCAAATTGTGTGGTAGTTTGGTGACAGGGACTAACAGAGGCTAGAATGAAAACCACCAGCTTAGCTTCACCTTGTAATCCTCTGGTAGTACAAGATCCCTTAGGAGCAAAGAGTAAAATATATCCTATGCAATCTTTCATGTTTAATTTGGAAATTAACTTCCAGCAACTTAAAGTAAAAGAAAAAGTAAAAAGGCAGAAATTTCTATTCAATTTAAAAGTCTATCTTTGAAAAAGAAAAGTACATTTTTAAATAATTTTCTACCTGAAAAGAATCCTTTTGCTAATTTACCTAATAATAACAGCTATCACAGCCCCTAATATATCCAGACATTGTATCAGATGCTTTCCTAAAGATTCTACTTAATCTTTACAACTAGTCTATGAAGTAAGTACTATTATCCCTATTTCACAGATAAGGAAATTGAAACTGAGACATTAAGGAATTTCCCCAAGTCACTCATCTTGAAAGCAGCAGATTCAAATTCAGGTCAGTTTAGCTACAAAGCCCGCGATCCTTCCTCCACACCTCACTGCTTACCCCTTATAAAAAGCAAATGCAGTGCCCTGCTACATCACTCTGACTTAATATAATTCACTTCCCAATCCAATTCTAATTCTCAAAAGCACTAAATCTCCCCTTAAACATATTTTGCATACTTTCAGAGACAGTAAAATTATCTTGCCTAATAGTATTACCCAAAAAAAGAAAAAAAGTGAAATATTGATTTTAAAGTAAGTAACATTTTCATCCTAGATACATTTAAAAAAATCTCATTGAGCAAACATGTATTGACTGCTATACACCAAGGTCTATATTCGACTAAATACAAAGATATACAGTCCCTTGCTCTCAAGATCAATTAAATCTAAAAGGGAAATAGACATTATCAACTCATTACAATATAATCTGACACATGATACAGAAAAGGTAAGTACATACTGTTATGGGGACACATTATGCCATTTGTAACTGTTGATTTGTTAATAATATTAGCAACTGTATTGACCTAATTCACTGTTTAATAAAACATTTTATTCAAAGATTCCAACAAAGCTTTACTAAAGGCTCGACAGTAAATCTTCCTGCTCCAAATCCCTCTGAAGTATGCACAGGGCAATCGTTATTATATCCAAATTGTTGGTAGAGAAATAGTGGCTCAACAAAATTAAGTGGCTGACAGAACTCAGAAGTAATGCCCAGTGACACACCCTACCCCTCCCAATATAAAATTCATTTCTCTACAAAAATCTCACTTAACCCAAAATAATACTGACTTTAAAGACTCTTCAAATGAGCTAATTCCTCAAGAACCAGTTTGAACAAGTTCCATCAAATAGTCTGAACAATCTTAGTTCAACCAAACAGCAAAACCACTTCCAAAACCATAGGTAGGTGCTGGATACTGCTTTCATTTGAGTTAATTAAAAGTATTTGATCCACTATGGTGCATCTCAGTGTAAGTTCTTTAAAGAAAAGAATCAATTAATCTATACAAGTTTCAGATAACACCCAATCTAAATGCCAGAGCTTGTGACCGATTTAATCAAGCTCTGGACATTATTTATTGACTTATCCAAAATAAGGTTGTGGGTTTTTTTTTATTTTATTTTCTTCTATGAAGGTACTTGAATAATAAATAAGCTATCAAAACCACCAGCAATTCCCATTACTGATGTACTGAAATTCTTGTGAATACTAGGTAAAAACAATCTAAGTCAAAATAATTTATTATTCAAAATGCCAAACATTAAGAGAATTAGCAATTCAGGTTCTTTGGGGAGGGAATGAATAAATTTTACCTCTTGCTTTTTTTTTTTAATTTATTTACTTATTTTAGAGAGAGTTTGTAGGGCAGGGAGCTCCATGCCCAGCACACAGTCCCATGTGGGGCTCAATCTCATGACCCTGAGATTATGACCTGAACCAATAATCAAGAGGTCACTTAACCAACTGAGCTGCCCAGGAGCCCCTACCTTTTGTTTTCTTAATGCCGACTACTTGGAGATGAAAAACAACAATAAAGCAAATTCTACAGGCTTTTAATAGATACACCCACCTACTCAAGCTCTCCTCTCTCGTTTACCAGCAATACCAGGCTAGCCTTATGAATAAGCTAAGAAGGCATTATCTATGTAATGTGAGCTTAAGGATACCAGAAAGCCTCGAGGCCCAAACTATCTTCTTCTTTCCCTGTCTGCTGATTCTGGAAGCAAGCATTTCATTCTTTAACTCAGTGGTTTACAGCACTGGCTAATCACTAGAATTATCCGAGGCACTTCTTTAAAACATTGATGCCATAGCTTCAGCCACAGAGATTCTTATTTTAGCCTGTGCATCTGTATTTTTTCTTTTCTTTTTTTTTTAAGAATGACAGGTGAGGGGCTCCTGGATGGCTCAGTCAGGTAAGCGGCCAACTCTTGATTTCAGCTCAGGTCATGATCACAGGGTCATGAGATAAAGCCCCGTGCGGGGCTCCCTTCTGGGCATGGAGACTGCTTAAGATTCTCTCTCTTCTCTCTCTCCCCAACAAGATCGTGCTCTCTCTCTAAAAAATAAAATAAATAAAATAAAATAAAAAGGAATGACAAGGGATTCTAATGGGTAGCCATGACTGAAAGCCACTGGTAGGATATTTGAGCAAATCTGAATAGATACAGAAGAAAGCAAGAGGACGTGAGGTAACTCAGAAAGGAGAGAAGCAATATATAAAATAAAGACATAGTATGGGGAGAGTAAGGCAGTCAAAAACAAAGGTTCCAATTTTGCATTTGGCCAACCATGTAAACCTAGGACCCATTCAGGGGGACACTGTTGGAATGGGAGGAGGAAGAACAATGCTGCTGGGAAAAAAAATGCATGAAGTTCTAGTTTCAGATCATTCTACCACTATGGACGTAGAAACGAGTTCAGTTTAATTTAGACCACAAAATAAATGCCATTCATAAAAATACACAAGTAAACATTTTTAATGTATGGGAAAAAGAAAATTTCTCAATTTTCACATAGATATATTTAATTGAAACTCAAAATAACCCACATAAGTAAAAAAGAAATACTACCATTATGATTTTTCTTTATACATGTCCTGTTTCTTTTTTTGTAGAAACTGCTCCATTTTAAGAAAAAGACAAGTAGATTAACATTTTGAAGTTAATAATAATAGAAAGCATTTAAAATAGAGACTTTCCAACTTTAGAACAAAAATTTTTACAAAAAAGAAAAAAAACTCTTTCTCTAAGTTTAAATACCCAATGTGTTTTGTGGGTTCTGTGCAAGATTTTAGTAGGTCTTGTGTTTCAGTAAAACATCTAAGTAGTATTGAAACTTTTCATTTTAGTAATCTCATTCAAAATTCTGACCTTTACTATTGGCCAAATGAGGGACTGATGAGTCTGCATGAATTTAATAAGCTTCTGATTAATTCTACAAATACTGTCTTATCTTTAAAAATGTGCAATTTTAGGGGCACCTGGGTGGCTCAGTCAGTTAAGTGTCTGCCTTCGGCTCAGGTCATGATCCCAGGGTCCTGGGATCAAGCCCCATGTAGGGATCCCTGCTCAATGGGAAGCCTGCTTCTCCCTCTACCTCTGCCCCTCCCCCCTGCTTGTGCTTGCTCTCATGCTCTCTGTCTCTCTCTCACAAATAAATAAATAAAATCTTTAAAATTGAATAAATAAATAAATAAATAAAAATAAAAATGTGCAATTATATTAGTTAAAAAGCTTTTCGCTAATTCAAAATAATAACTTTATTTTACCACATTCATGTTTATTCTGTTGTACAAAGGAAGTTATATAACAAAAATATCACTGATACTTTTGAACAAAAGTTGAAACACTTTCAGCTCATGATATATAAAACAACTTCACATAGCTTAAACTGTTTTTAATTCTACTTACTAGAAACTAGAGGGGCACCTGGCTGGCTCAGTTGGTAGAGCATGGGACTCTTGATCTCTGGGTCATGAGTTCGAGTCCCATGTTAGCTGTAGAGATTACTTAAAAATAAAATCTTAAAAAAAAATAAACTATAAAGAATCATTAGAGATCAATGAAGAGGAAAATTTTGGCAGACTCACAAACAACACACTCTCCTATTATTCCATTTGGAAGAAATAATGCCTATTATATTCATTAATGAAATAAAATCCTAATTCTTTTTTGGAAAATGCAAATAATCCATTTGTTTTGCTCATATTTATACCCTTAAATAAACTAAAGTACCAAAGGATCCATTGCAGATTTCTTTCTTGACTTAACTATTTGAGTCAATGTTTTTCTTCATACTGCTTTCTGTCTATAAAGAGATCAGTTAACATTTCATTTATCTTAATACCTTTGCTAATAATAGTCATTACTCTGAAACCAGGTTGAATTCAAATCCTGATTCCACTACTATTTACTGTGTCCTTACAAAGTTACTTAACGTCTCTATCCTTCATCTTTAAAGTGGAAATAATAGTATCTATCTCACAGGATTGTTATGAGAATTAAATTAGTTAATATACATTTAAAAATGTCTTAGAAAATTGTCATAAAGCATTCAATAAATATTTGTAATCATTATTATCAATTTAACACTTGTGGTATTTCCAAAAAAAAACCAGCTTTCTTCCGGAGTTGCCATGGTGTCTGAGATACTATTTTTGCTTGTTTAAAAAAAAAAAAAAACAACGGAATATTAGTTGATTCTTAAATACTTGATTTGAATTTCTAAACCACTTTACAACAAACTAAATCCAAGTACATTAGTTTGAGGGAAGGGGTGGAGGCATATAATAATAATTTGAAGAGAAACAGACTTTAGAACTATAAATTCAAAGCACTGAGTGGATACTAGAAGGTCATCTCCAATTCTTCCCTCTCTTCCCCATCTCCATACCTCCCATCTCACACCTGTATCAAGAAGCTTCATCCTTCCAAGACTAAACGACACTGTGGTTGACTTTCAATTACTTCAATAAAAGTGGATTCCATGTCCTCCTGATTAAAACTTGAGGCAATAATGTATTAAAGAGAGCATGGGTCTCAGGCAAGGCAGATCTGGGGTTAAATTCTTGCTCTAACATTTACTAATTATACACCCATTGGAAAGATAACTTAAAACATTTTGTGCAATTTCTTTCTCTATAAAAGGAAGCCAGTGTTTACACTGCAGGGTTGTTGTAGAGAATAGGTTATAAGACTTATAAAGCATCAGGAACAATGTAGCTTAACATCACAGCTGTAGATAAAGATATACACAGACAATATTTCTCAGAATTATGTTATATAATCAAACCAGTGAGATATGCATTTTGTGAGGAAACAAATGATAAGGACAACTAATTTAAATTTAAAATGCTATTTAGAATAAATTAGAAAGTAATTAGTGATATGATACATTTACAAAAATATTTTTAAGATACACCTGTACTTTGATTTCTAAATCTAATAGAAAAAAATATATGGCTTTGAGGTTTATTTTGACTTCAAATTAAAGATTTTGTGATGAGGAATATATTTGTTAAAGCCAATATCTGCAATTTGTTTATCAAACCTCTTCATTATAGATGGGCAGATGGCAATTAATATGTAGACATAGTCCATGAAATTCTACAAAGATTCTTAGGTTATTACCAGCTAAGAAAGAGTGCATTAAAACAAAACTAAATAGGGAATTATCTATTTGCTTGTTTTGTGTTAAGTCCCTGAGATTTATTCCAGTGAGAACAATAAGCAGAGAGAATGAAATAAAAAAGGCAGAAGGCCAAAGTGTCATAAATGCTGTTAAAGTATTCGATAAAAGCTATCCACTTGAGGTTCACTGCAACACATTGGGAAAAAAAATGATCTTCCCATATTTAGACACATGCGAGAGCAAGCCAAACACTCTGAGAAGATGTGATACTGTTATACAACACACAGAACCATATTTATCTTATTACCGCTACCTATGTGGCCCATAGTGTTCGTAGGAAACCTGATTTGATGTACATGATATAATGTTTGGAAGCCGCTCTGATTATTCTACCCTAATTAGCAGGATGTCTGGTAAAAGTCAGCAAACAACGCAATGCCTGAGTTTGGTACTAAAAACTAAGTCTTAAATCTCCATAATATTTTTAAAACAAACAAACTAGGACATGAATGGTGTTTTTTTTTTTCCTGGATTCATCTTTTTAAAAATTTTCCAAGATCCTTCCAGTCGATACATAAGATAGGGCACATATTGTCAAGGATAAGTTGTTAAAGTGAATATGAAATGTGCTTCTCAAAATATCGTTTACACATTTACCAGATGGTAAAATAAACATGTAAATTGTTATCAAGTATACACTAAGTTTGTATTAAAATTTTACGCTCTGTGGAAAGAGTGTAAAAATTATCACATATTGTATTACTTGTTCACTTAATAGTTTATTAGCATTCTATAAATATTTTCTTTTTAGAAAAATGATGTTTAAATGGTCAGAGGACTCACGTGATGCTAATCAGAACTAAAGAAGTCAGGAACATCATTACAAAGGGCAGAATAATCCATTTTCCCTTATCCATTCATTAGTCAAAGGTGAAAAGAATGTTTCCTTAAAACTCCAGTTAAATCCATAAGTTAATACAGTTAACTTAATACCTTTGCAAGAAATGACATTAAGTAAGAAAGCTGATTTCATGGATGTGTCCACTATTATACTGAGGATTATCCAGAACATTCCGCTTGTATAGTCCTCTGTTCATCATTGTTAACTACTACAATAATTTAAAGCATTTACTAAAAAGCACTGACGAAAAAGAAAATTAAATATCTGTGAAGTTACTATCTTTTCAATTCAATCTAGGTTCATACTTCATGAATAAAGTTTCTGCATGCCCACAGGAGCATTTTATGGCACCTCCAATCTCCTTTCGGATTTAATCACAAATTTTAATCCACAGAACTGACATTAGTGACTTCAGTTATTTGCCACATGTCATCACTCTCCTCCTATGTGGCCAGATTTATATGCAGCATGTTGATAAAAGTGTGGTATTATTATTATAGTGCAATATTTAAGGCAGAATTTCTAGAGGAAATCTACCTTTAGATTGAATCAATAAGCCAATTGTCAAAGCTTACTTAACATACCTCAGAAACACATAATTATTATAAAGGAAAATTTTATCACAAAATTTAATGGTAACATTAACTTTTCCACCAGAGTAACTATCTTGGTTTTAGGAGATCCTGTAAGTCAGGAGCAGACCCCAAAGCATCTAGCCCAAATACAAACTTTGCCTGAAGACTCATGTTTTAAAAGAAATCCAGAGAGAAAGAATCAATGAATCACAATGGGGAAGTTCTTTGTGATCACAGAAGTAGCCTGATTTATTATTAAACTTGCCCGCTCATGGTAATCAATATACAACAAGAAAAAATGAAGTTCAAAGACCTGTCTTCTTCAGCCAAAAAACCTGGAACCTAAATCTTTAGGCCATAAGAATTTCATATATCAAATTCTGGACGTCATGTCTTCAAAGAACAAAGCAGAATATGGAAGAACTCGCACAATCTGGGATTTTCACCTGCTGTGTCCTAAAAAGCTGGGGACCAAAATCGCTGAGGAGAGTATTGTTCCTGCACTGGGTTCACAACAACCTAGATATTGCTGGAGGCCCCTCAGGAGTCACTGGGCGGACTAAGGGAGAGGGGCTTGGTGACCAGAAGTCCAGAGGCCTCACTCTGCTTCCACAGAGCACCTCCACTTTAACATGTTTTCTATTCTGCATATTAATGCATTTTGAAAAACAATTACTAAAAATTTTTAAAGTATGAAGACCACTGCCCTTCTTGGGAAACAGAGAGACTAAAAAGTAATGATTTTTTTGTTAATGCTTCTTTCTATTGGAAGTGTTATCTTAAATATGAATTAGCCTCTGTTCTCTTCAGTTCATCTACCAGTCAAGAAAGTAGTAATAGATTATGTGGACTATAAAAATTAAAAAAAAAAATTATTGTCTGTAAGTTTAAAAAAAGTCACTTTTTATTTAAAAGCAAAATGTATAAGAAACAAAGTTAAAGTTGTTTAAGGCAATGTAATAGTTTGCTTACAACCTGAAAGGGAAAAAGAGAAGTGGGTATTAACTAAATTCTACTTTACAATGCTTTTGGATTTGTGTATGTGACAACTCTATCAGAACATTTGAATAAATCAGTAATTTGCCATTCCTTTTTCTCATATGTTGATGGTTTTGTTAAGCAATGAAGAGAGATTTTATGTCTTGTAATAGGCTGTTGGCTAACACAGTAATAAAACTTGTACAGCCCTTCCCAATATGCAAAGTGCTATCATAAACATTATTTAATAATGAAACAATAAATGTTCATTTTTCTTAATAAAAAAGAAATCATATAAATTCTACATTCTACCTTCAAATTTTCCAGCTTATTTTAAAATGAAAATAACATTCCTCCCAAATCTTTAAAACTTAACAATCTAGAAAGGCATGTCACATTATTCCTATAAGTTTTCTTATACTGTCACACGATCCCATACCCCAGGATAACATACTCTCCAAAGTTGTATGTTTTCTAGTTAGTGGATACCTTCCTATTTTAGATGCCAATTTCTAATTTCATCAATACGATCAAATTTTTAATCATGTCAAGACTGACATAGTTGGAACTGGTAAGAGGGTGAGGAAACAAATTCTCATATACTTATGGAGTAACTGTAAATTGATACAGCCTTTAGCCCAGAAATTCCACTTTTAGGAACTTATCCAATAGACATTTAACACAAGTATACAGAGAGAAATGTACAATATAGCATTTTTTTTACAATAGCGAGAACCTAGAAACAACTAATTCGCAGGACTAGTTAAAATAGGAATAGTTTATCCATACAACACTAATAGTAAAGATGTTAGGAAGAATAAGATCAATAGGTACTGGGTTGCAAATATAGCCTAAATATATTGTTAAATAAAAAATATAAGTTGCACAACAGTACATATGGTTTCTTCTGATGGAATTGATAGTAAAAGTCCGTTACATTTAATCAGATTGGGTTATTTCCATTTAATCAGAGGCCGTTTGTATAAACCCTCCACTCAAGTGTGCTATTACTTGGCACCCACCTTCCTCTGCACTATTTCTCAAACATAAAATATTACCTCTTTCCCAACAGACCTCTGCTTCTCTACCTCCCAGACTTGGCTTATGGCTTCCTTTTTCCCCCCGCCCTGTTCAGAACCCCTCTGCAAGTCCAGGCTCAACAAGTACCACATTCGTAAAGCCTTCCATGATTCCCTCAGCTAGGTGTAATCACACCTCCCCTATCATCCCAAAGGATTTTTACCCGTGCTTCTCTTCTAGAACTCATACTTACGACTTTTTATCTTGTAACACAGTCTTCTCACAAATCACAAAGAATCCATATTTAGTTCATCCTATAATCTCCATGGTGCCTTATATAAACCTTAATCATAGTCAGCAATCTCAACAAAGCCTTGTTAAACTAAAATAATCAGATCAATAAAGAGAGTTCTTGTTATATCAGTTTAACTTAGATAAACAATCCCCAACCTTTCTGCTAAGAGGAGCTACTTTCCATTTCTCAAAGTTGTGAGCGGAAGAGAGTAGTAAAAAGAGAGAAAAATTCATCTCAACGACAATAACCCTAAACGGAGACATGAAATGAAGGTATATTACTGTCCAAAAATGAAGGTATATTACCCTACTCTCAACTGGCAATCCAGTTGAGAAAAAAGAAGAAGAAAAAAGAGAAGGATCAAACAATCATTTCTGAGATTATCAGGGAGGATTTCAAAATAATGGCAAGGAAATCCCAAGGTTTGGTTCATGAATTCCTATTTTAGAGAATTCACCTTGCTAAGTCCATACTCACTAAGATCTCTATGAAATGAACTATTACAATGTTGCTTTCAGTTTGCAATAAAAATAAACTAAAACCTCTCAATTAATGGTAGTTTAAGACTGCAAAAAGAGCAAGAATAAAATTCATTAGTCTAAAGATATTCTAGAAATATTTGTATCCTCCTTCTTGCCAAATTGCATTCACTGATAAACAGATTTCATTTTTACCATAAACTTCCCCTTTTTATTATCTAGTAAAAATAAAGAGTAAAAGTAATCAAAAGATTGGCAGATGGAAGCAAGTGAGAAGCAATTCACACAGATAATTCGGAAATAGGAAACGTCTGATTTTTTAAAAATTGACTATCATTTCTAGAGAGTATGTTAATTGGACAAACAAAAGAGGTATAATTTATACAAATAAAACTTGGAGACCTCAGAGAATTCTAACACAATCTTACTTTACTCTCTTAAAAGGCTAAATACAGTATGATTAGGACAATGAAATCTAGTTTCAAAAAATATACAAAATTTAAAACAAGTAGTAAACTAAAAACTGTGCATTTGTTCTCTATTCCCTTTACCATTTTTCAATCTGGGAACACTTCTAAATTTAGGAGTGAGCTATAATAAGCCATGGTCAGATGACTGCCTAGTTTCTTGAACATTAATAAACACTTAATTCCAGCACAGATGAAATATTGCATTTGGAGAGGTGGGTAGTAGGCAGTGTAAAAATAAGGAGAATCAATAACTTTAATTTTTCTTCTTCTTGTTTCTCTTTCATTTTTAAATCCCAGAACTTGGAGATTTCTAAAGACTGGACAAACTGAACTGTTTCTATGTGACAAATACTCTATGACTTTTCTAATATTTTAAGCTCAGCAAATCCCCAAATACATTTAACCAAGGTTTTTCCTTGGTTTCACGCTTTAACCATTTTGATTCCTAGGGCTGGTGAATTTTTGTATTCTAAGTGATATTTCTCAGCGAATAAACAGATCTCATTTCATCTTATCCTCTAGTTATGGTATAACACTTCTATATGTAAATATTATGTAAAACACAAGCCCAGATCAATTTATTCTGACTTATTATTCCTAGGGATAATAATAGCAAATAATAACTCTACACACTTTACTGAATTCTGAATCTAAATGAAACAAAATATAAAGTTTCTATGGTATTTCTATTGCAATATGCTTAATACAACAAATTCTCAAATACATAAATTAATCTGTGACTCAGTTTGATGGGTGATGTTCATATCATGACTCAAATGGATGCAACCACTTAAAAATGAATGACTTGGGAGATTGCCATGGACTCTCTGAGTAAGTAAGCTGCTTATATCTGGCCTATATTAAGGGGAAGAAATCTTTCCATCTGATACATTTAGGAGGTAATCCCTCCATAACTGAACTGAAATATGATATATGGCTGGCATTGCTATACTGAATTCCCACCCTATAATTCTGTATTTGTTCCGTGGATTAGGACTATTCTGAACACTCTGGCATTTATTGTTTCGAGAATATCAGATGTCAAACATGCAATACTTCCGGATGATCTTCCAACTTCAGTCTTTCTAGATAAAGGCTACCTTATGGATGACTATAGAGTTTCCAGAGACAGTACTAATCACCATGTTTTAATCATGATAAAGCTGGAGGAGGAATACAAATGCTTCTTCTATACAGAAAGTAGGAAGACAGAGCTCTTCAGGCCACTTTTCTCTTATAGTTAAGGGCATAAACCGCCTGTTCTAAAACATGGCCATACTGTCACAATGTTTAAAAAAAAAAAAAGAAAATAGAAAGCTATTTGAAAATAGTTATTTTTAAATCTATGTGCTTATTTTTATTTTTAAGAAAGTCGCCATTACCCGAATCCTTAGGCATGAAATTACAATGAATAGGTAGTTTGCCACCATGGTTAACAGCTGTAAAACTGAAAAAACAAACAAACTCTCTACCTTTTCTTTCATTACAAAAACATCAACAAAAAACCTCAAGCAAACAAAAAACCTAGGGGAGCAGTCCCCAGATTCTGCTGCACGTTGCAATCACCTAGAAATCTTTAAAAAGTACTTGATGCCTGGCTCTCACTACTAAACACTCACATTCTGATTCATATTAAAAACTTTTAATTTTTAAAAGCTCCCTTGCTGATTCTAATGTGAAGTCACTGACCTAAAGGATGTAAGAGCTGCTTCTATCCTCTTGCCCCCTTCCAGCTGTGCCTTAGTGTCAAGAAAGGGAAAGAGGCAATTCACGCAAAGAACCACACCAACAAGTATGGGCCTGCTTATCCCCAAGACTAGAAGTGACCCCAATTTCAATAAATCAGTATGCTCGGAGTTAGTATGTGGGTGTGCATGAAAGAGAAAAAAATGAGGGGTGCATGAGTGGCTTAGTTGGTAGGGCCTGCGACTCTTGATTTTGGGGTTATAAGTTTGAGCCCCACATTGGGTGTAGAGATTACTTAAAAATAAAATCTTTTAAAAACTTTTTAAAAAGAGAGAAGAATGTGAAATGCCTAAGGACAAATAAGTTAGGTTAAATCTTAAATAAAATCTAGCAATCTCAAAGAGACAGCATTTAAAGTTATTTTTTTAATGTGCGTTTCATAATGGAAAGAACATTGTAAAGGACAGTCTCTCAAGCCTTCGCCCAAGCATCCTTTATGCCATACATTCAAGTAGGTTATCAAACAAGAAGCAAGTCACTCTACTTTGCTAATACTTGTAGTCCACCATTCTAGAAAAGAAAGATTAGAACACAAAGATACAACTGGACACTGAGGACATTCTATGCTAGTCTAATTAACATCACCACTGTGATAACGTTTCTCACTTTGAGGCACTGTCCATCAGAGAATCATGAAATAAATTTACTAGGTCATAACCAGAATGAAATTAAACATAAAATAAAAAATATCAGAGTGTATCAAACGCGGTAAAGGTAAGTATTTTGTGAAACCTTTGTGAGTGTGTGTGTGTTTCACTGTGAGTCTCTATTAAAAACTTTGAAAGCCCCTGCTCTCGAGGTTGTTCTACCCTAACTCAGAACATTGGAATTCAAGGTGCAGAGAAACTCAGAGGTCCACAAAAAGCAAAGTTCTTTAAAGCTGAAAAATACCTGAAACATTTGATTTATAATTTCATTTTACAAATGATTGCATTGAAAATCATAGAAATGAACTGTCTTATTTGTGTTCAGTGTTTTCTGCTATACCTTAGGAGTCAGGTTCCTTTGAGACCTATATTTTCAAAATAAATTGAATGCAGGTACCTCACATACTAAATTGCCGTGGCACCAACCACAAGTTTTCAGTCATATTATGTGAACATTTCTTTGACATGGTGGCATTTTTCACCAATTTCTTACTCAAGTGGAAATTATACCACGTGCAAATTAAGTGATAAATGTAAAAGCTCTTGATTCTAGTGCTCAGAAGTAGAGAATTATTTTCAGAGATAAGAGATTGCCAAAAGGGTATTTCTTCAGGCTCCGATAGGAGGTCCTCAAAAAGCACACGATCATGACAGTACCTAGGGCAGCACTGTGCAAAAAGTGTGAGAAATTCTCCGCTTGCTTTACTTGAGTTTATGTTCTTATTCTCCCATCGCATCACGGTGTTGTGTACACACACACACGCACACGCACATGAATGTATTATACATTTGCTGTAGAGCAGAAAGAATTAAAAATTAAATTAAAAATTGGTGTAACTTTAATCTCAGGAACAAAGAGTTTCCTAAAGAAATGGTACTGCAAGTAAAACTGTTTCTCACGATCTGTAAGGCCTGAATCTCCTAGGTTTGGAACTTTATTTTTTGAAGCTATGTAGAGAAAGGGCTGATGATGATGTCACTAATAAAGTATAGTACACACACTTGTATAGCCATTCAAAAAAAACCCTTCCTTTTTCATGTTGTTGGCATACACACTTCATACTGCAATCTCCTTAAGGGGTTAAATTAATTAATATTAACTAAGAAAAATTCACTTTTTAAAAATTCATTTTAGTCTTCATCATGCTAAACTTAAGGGAAAGGAGAACATGGGTTGGTATCAGAAAGTTCAAGGAAGGATAATAGAAAAATTCGGAATGTCAATTAAAATGTACCAGGCTACAAAAAATAAGAAACCATCAAACAGGTAAAGGCTCCTAGGCAATGGATGGAAGGTATATATTAAGAAAACTAGTACCAGGCCTTCCTTCTCCCACCCCATTCTTCCCTAATACATGTATAGCAAGTTTTCTTAGGAGAAGTGTATGAGGACACACCCTGGGCAAAGAAATCCTATAGAAACCTATAAACGCATAAATAAATAAGCCAGCAAATGGAGAGACCCATGAAAAGCTGCAAGAAGGAAGGGAAAGTGAAGGAGTTGCAGAATCAGTGATTCTGAATCACCCCAAGGGCTAATTATGATTTTAAATAGCTAAGAGAATGAAGATTAGTCTGTAATAAGGCCATTACACTCAGTCAAGAGCACACTGACAAATGTAATAAGAAAGATTTTAATGTCTGTGCAAATGAGGAAGCTGAACTGAAAAGGATCAAAGAAAGCATTGAAAGATGGGTCCTCAGTACAAAAGAGAGCAGGGGTAAACGGAGTGAGTGTCTCACAGAGCTAAAAATGTTAGGGGTAAAGAAGAACACAGAAACACCAGTAAGAGACAAAAAATACTAATTTGTCCTTTCACAAATACAAAAAAAAAAAAAAAAGATAATAGAAAAGTGAATATTAAGAGATGAAGTGATTATAGAAGGATATGGGTGGGGGGAAGCACAAAATCTTAAAAAACAATGTGGGAGAAGCTAAATAAGAAGACATACTGTCTGATGTTTGTCCTGAAAATTGTACAATTGCTTTTGGGGAAAGCATAAAAATTCTGGCCTAAAATAAACAAACTGATGAATCAGGCATAGATTTTATAAAGATTCAGGTTCAGTGTGGTAGCGTGAGAAAAAAAAGAGGTTAAAAAAAAGTTGTTGGCAAGAGAGTCAACAAGGGCAAAATGAGTGTCAGAAAGACAGCAGAGTTGGAGGAGGAAAGAACAAATTTGTTGAGGAGGAAGTCAGTATGTTTCTTTGACTTTCTCCACAGGAACAAAGCAGAATGTGAGCATAAATTAAGAGAGTGAATCCCAAAGGTGAGTGAGCTCTAAGGATTATTTAGAACGCAGTCAATTTAAAAACATATATATAGCAAATTAAGACAGAGGTAGAAAAAAAGATTTTATTTGAACAAAATATATAGCATTCAATGGTAAGTAAACTGTGGAAGGAATAAGTCCTCATCATAGCCTTTCAAAGGAAGGTGCTGAGCAGTAAACATTGTTATTATTTGGTAAAATTATAAATTTTTAATTAAAAAAACACATCAGGTTATAAAAATACTAACCACCTTTGAAACATTCTTAATTGGAAATAATGGTTTGGCCTTTAGTAAATTTCCACTTGAGCAAGCCATTCAAAATAGAAATCACTGTGATATCTGAAAAGTCCTCATAAAATGTCATTGTTGACTGCAGATGGCCTGAAGTGAATCTACATAACATGTATGCATATTTTATTAACTGAAGTTCAAGGAGGTTGAAGTTTAAAAATATAAATGTGATCACTTAATATTGTAAATACAAAGATAAAACTATTAAGAAAGTTACAATTCCACGCAGTAGTCTATAATTTGACTATATTACAAACGGGGAGAGATGACTTTGCTATTTCATGTTTTAGATACAATCAAAGAAGCTATCTCCTCAGGCAGAGGGAGAGAAACACCTCTGGGACTAAACAAAATAACCTTTCGTTCATAGAAGAGAGCAAATGTTTGAGAGTTCCCGGGTACGCATATCACTATTCAAAGAGGACATTTCAAACACACACACAGTTTAAGCACACGTATCTGAAATGGTCGTGCCTTCTATCAATTTTCAAAGGCAGCCTTACTTGTGCCCACAAATGGCAGCCCAGCAGGCAGTGACATCAGACCTAGAAATGATATGGCCTGTATAGTATGCAGTGAAGTGCAGTGCTCTACTTGTTTGCAATGGTTTTATTTTTCGACTAGTTTTTATCACACTTGGCATGAACAAGGGAACATGTGCTTTGCTAAATTTGAACTTTTAAGATGAAACTGAATTAACTGAGAACCAAAAAATTGCTTCTGAATTATCCTAAGATTGAAAAATGCCTTCCCTTTCATACTAGGAATGACAAAATAAAAGACAAATACATCTTGAAAGTTGAAATGTGAGCTAGGAAGATCCTGTGGTTTGAGAACAACATTGTTGACTTTTTCTTTTTTAGGAACCTGAAATAAGATCGTAATGAAAAGGCTTTTTCCCATACAGCACACTTTTGCTAACGTGAAGATATGTACTAAACTGAAACCTAAATAAATCTAATATAAGCACTAAACTTAATATAAGCAAGATTTGTTTTGTTATATTTTTCAACCAGAAAGTTAATTAATTTGCCATTTCTTAAAACTTGGTATGATCATATATATATGATAAAACATATGTACTACCAATGTACGAAATCAGAATAATCTTGCCCCCAAACTTAATCTTATATTCTTTTTTTTTTCTTGCTAATATTGGAACAAAATAACTGTATTGGCTAAAATGACAAGAGGCATATCCCTAGAGATGCTTTCCCCTCCTAAATTCCCTCTTCCTCCTATAAAAGATACGCCAAGATACCCAAGTATAAAATGCTTTGTATATAAAATGAGTGCCATCATGCAGATATTTTTAAAGAGTTGAAATCCAAAATAATTTTAATATAAAATTCCAGTTATAAATCACAGGATATGTTTTAAGGAATCTAGTGATAAGTAATAGGTCAAACAACCTGAAAGAATCAGCTTGTGGTACAAGCTTCATTGCATTAATAATGTCACAGTTAGTATGTTTATTAAATTAAATATTACCAGCAAGGGTCTTCTAAATGCCATGTTCCTAACACTAGATTACATATTTATTTCAGAGTTAGCATAGTAAGAGGGGGAGCTATCACTAGAAGGTCTATTAAGCCATGTTTTTTTTTTCATTGCTTTAATGGAACTATTCAAATCAAATTTTTCACGCCATGCCTTGAACACCGCTGCAAACCATACTGTGGGTGTAAAATACATGCAAGGGAGATATAATCAGCTCAGATGAGACCAGTGACTTGTACACCATCAAGTTTACTTTATTGTGAAAGCAGTGGGGTTTTCTTTCAAATGAATGTATTTTTAAATATGTTGCAACCTAACTTACAAGCTGAAGACAGGAACCAGGAAGGCCCACAAATCTCAAGGCAACTGAATTAAACCAAGTCTAATCCAATGCCTGAAATCTTGCCTAGTTTGTCTTATCTTGTTGTTCTGGCAAAAGAAAATCCGATTGTCCAAATGTAAATCTTGCACTCAGATTGTAACTTCAATAAATCATATAGACTCAACTTGCTTAAGAGTCTCAGCTGACCTTCTAAAAACCTGATTTGGCTGATATTTCATGAAAAATTTATTCTTTCAAATATTAAAATTAGCCAAGTAATTGCCCACATACCAGAATAAATTATTTTTTAAATCAAATGCTTATCACTGGTCTTTAAAGATGCTGACTTCTGTGGCCACTGGCTTGCTCAGTGCGCCGAGCATGCGACTCTTAATCTCTGGGTTGTAAGTTCGAGCCCCGCAATGGATGTAGAGACTACTTAAAAATAAAATCTTAAAAAAAAAGAAAGAAAGAAAGAAAAGATGCTCCCTTCTTCCTAAGTTTGTATAAATAACAGTTGCTTTTTTCTTTGGGAAATCTAGATTGGTTTGTTTTCACACAGGATCATAAGTTCTTCTTTTTTCCTATCCCCACGGGTAAAAAGCCTACATGATAAAATAACTAATACACACACAAAAAAGGTGCTGCACCTGAGTACAGGCCAAACATTTTATAGAATCACTTACGAACACAAACACGTTGCCCAAATACTGCTATAGAGAGTTTGAAGTTCTGGAGGAATATAAATGGTCTCTATGCAACAAGGCTTTTGTTCCTAGCCTCCACCCTCAAGAGAAAGTAGAACATCCCTGAAAGCTTCAGTGCCAAAAAGATAAATACTTAACGTCACCGAAATGGCGGGTGGGTCGAAGATTTTAGCAGTAGGATTTAAGAAAATACAACTGCAGGAGGTCAGAGGGTGCAGAAAGTTCTCTGCATACCCTAAATTACTACATTTTAAGAGCTCGGGTTATGTCGGTCAGTCCTAAAGAGGCAGAAACAACCTAGCTTTGGAAGCAAAATCATCAGTAAGCTTCTGCTGGGCCTAAAAAGGCCGTCAGATCTTAAATCCTAGTGGGTCTCTCTAGAAACTACAGGCTGGAAAGGGCGCCCTCGGCACAGGGCACAGCCAAGGTCGCGGCCCCGCCGGACCGGACTCCGAAGACGCAGAGAGAGTCTCTTGGACTCCGGGCCTGCACTTGGGCCCGGGTTGCCAGTCTAGACCCGCGCGCACCCAGAATCGCTGTCTGGACTGGGCCAAGACAGCCAGAGCACCGCCGCCCGCCCACCGGGGAAGCAGGGGAGCCTCGGCCCAGGCTCCACGTCGGGGAGCAGGCCTTCCTCACGGCCTCACTCCCGGCCGAGCTCCGGCGGGCGCCCGCCCCCGCCGGCCTGGGTTCGATGACGCCCGGCCGCACCGCGCTAGGCCCAGGCCGAGGGCAGCCTCGCCCCGCGGAGCCGCACGGCCCTGCCGCCCGCCGCCGCAGCGCGCTCTGGCTCCGCCTCGCGTCTACACTGACCTATGGCGTCTGCCCCGAAGGTTAGGAACCGAGGGCACGGCACCTTTGGCTGGAGCAGCGCCAGCCGGCGGCCGCACTCAGCCCCGAACGGGTTGTTGCAAGTGAGTTAAGATGGCGCGGAGTGCGAGTGGCGGGGAGGCGGGAGCCAGAATGCAGTGCTCGCGGCACGCTCGCCTTTTTTCTTCCCGTCTCTTTGAGAAAAGACACTGTTGCAAACACACTTTTGAAAATTGAGGATATCTGCAGGTTGCGGGGAGGATTCCGTCCTCGCCTGACCCCTACCCTCGCGGAGGCAAGAAGGCAAAATCGAAATCTAAGCCGGGACGCGAACTTTGGTTCCCACAGGCCCTCCCAAACCCAAACCCTGATTTCCTTGGAACAGCCGCAGCTTCTCAGACACAGCGACAGTGTCACTTCACGAGACACCCAAGACATGGAAAGCGAGCAGAAATGATCATGCTTGAAAGGGACGGGAAAGCACACTGCCTCCGAGAGGAGCGCGGAGCTGCAAATTTACCTCACGCTGACTCAGTCCACACAGCAGATGGTGGAGATGGTGGCAGAGCTGCAAGGGAAACGACCTCCCCAATTTTTTAAAGTACTTCCTAATAGCAGCTAAAGTGCGTCTTTTGGTACAAGGCACTACGTTCCTGTGAAATCTATCCTCGGCTGCTGTGAGCTTCGTTTCCGCACATGACAGCAGCTCGTTGGCTCGCCGTGCCTGGGGCCCGAGGGCAGCGGGCCGAGCGCAGCCCCCGCACCCCGCGCCCTCGGGCCTCGG
>NC_048219.1:131081208-131137134 GCF_002007445.2 Ailuropoda melanoleuca | reverse complement strand
TGGGGCCCGAGGGCAGCGGGCCGAGCGCAGCCCCCGCACCCCGCGCCCTCGGGCCTCGGCCCTCGGGGCCGCACGTGCGCCTCCTCCCCCGCCGCCCTGCGCGGCCCGCTCGCAGGAGCGCAGACCCGGAGTGGGGGGGATACAGGAAAACACTGCTCAACTTTCCTGGCTACACAAGGCACCGTGTTTTGTACTTTCCGTCCCCTCGTTCCGGTCTTAGGTGTGGGAAGGGTGAAAGAAACACAAAGGAAAATCAGCCATCGCCTTTCTGTGTGTCAGACAAAACTCCGCGGAACGCCGTCTAGTGGTGAAATTGTCCAGGGACAACAAATCGGTTTTGTTCCCCCCACTCTGAATTCTCATTTTAATTGAAACTTTGAAGCCTCTTTGCATCTCTCAAATTGCCAAAAGGTTACGAGACAATCTCTACGTGGTGGTACATTTAGTCCCATAACCTGAAACTGACCCAGACTAAGCAAGAACGTTGAACCATTTTCCACCTCTTTCCTGAATCTTTCTCTGGAGACAAAAGTACAAAAATCGCTTCTCCACGAGGTAAAGGCTGAGCTCTGCGGGCTCCTCGACTAAGACCCAGCGACGCACCCCCCCACCTGCTGGGATATCCACATTTCCGCATTTGTTATCAAGGGATGGGAATCTGGCCCGGGCAGGACTGGCACAGGAATTCCACCGTAAAAGAGATGGAGTGGTACCCCCCAGATACCTCCCAAAGCAAGTTTTAAGCTCAGAGCTTAAATACCGACCGTTCCGAGTTTGTTCTATGAGGCCTTACCCCACTCCAACCCCGCCCAATCCCCCTGAAACATCCCGCTCAAGAAATGTAGGCCGGTCTGTGTTTGCATTTACAGATTGGCCACTCATCTCCAAGGCCTCGTATTTAAAGACCGGGATTTGCGACATCTGCCTAAAGCTGTGGTCAACAGCCTATTCTGACACGCATTTCAATTACATCCTACTCTTGCCCAAAGCCTCCCGCCTGTGAAATTTAAAGAAAATCTTAATTCCTTATTTAACACCCTCCTCTTCCTGCTCGCATTATTTCCTACTTCAGAGAAAATCAGGTAGCTATGATGAGGAAGTGCCTACATTTTCCTGGGGGGGAAAAAGTGCAACAGTGAAACTTGTCTCATAGGGAACTAAGTTACTTGTAAATAGGAAGGAAAAAGTAATTACTGGTAGTGCTATAAAACAAATTTAAGCGGGAAATGGGAGGTGATTCCCATTACACAGACTGCCCCATATTCCAGTGGGGATGGGCTATTCTTCCTTAACCCTTAAAAGTATTCACCTATAATAAATTATTTTCAAACTGTAAACTGCTTTCAAACACCATAGCGTTTTACCAGATTTATTTACTTGTTATACACAGACGATACAAACGAGCAAAAAACAAAACGTTTCTCAATGGAGTGTGTACTTGTATAAATTATTCAGTTCACAGACAAAACGAAACAAATATAAAAATCACAACATTAGATTTACAGAAGAGTCAAAATATACACACGTTTAGACCCTGAATTCCTATTAGGAAAAATCCCCCCATGGACTGGAATCTAGATTGAATATTGTGTATGATGCATATTTCACATTAATTTTAAAATACAAAAAAAAGTATAGGTTTGCTACACAACATTAGAAATCCTACTAATCTATTTCCAGGGGGATTAATGCTCCTTATCAAATATAACAAGACTTAGAGGGGGGGAAAAACCAGTCTTACTTGCATTAATGCTAGTGTTTTCCCAAGGAAGTCAAATTTCAGCTGTTTCTAGGTGGCAGGGAAATCATTTTCAAAACTAAAATGCAGTAAAATATACAACTCACACAATTTATCTTCACTAGACTACACTATAGTTACCAACAATTCAGTCATCTATATCATTAGTAGAATATTCATTACAAAGATTTACAGCATATAAAGGTGGAGGGGGGACTGAAAAGATATTCAGAAACAGTTTGTCAGCATATTTGGCACCTGCACAGACCAGTAATGGATTTGGCACTTTGGGGAAAAACAAATAAGGCAAAATAATATTGCTGATGTCGAGCTATTCTATTGGGGGAAGGGGGGTGTTGGGGTGGGACATACAACTCCAGTTAACTTTGCTTTGCAGGCATCATGCCACTTAATGGACTTGCCTATGAACAGACACCTATCCTTTACAGGTGTTTGGTCGGATTCTCCTTAGCTATTTGTGTGCATTAGGGCACAGAGTAATTATTTCATGCAACGGATTGAGGAGAAGTGAGAAACCCATCATTATCTATCAAGTAATTCATGTTTCCAGAGCCTCTTAGAATATTGTTAATTATCTCACAAGGCAATTTTTTAAAGTGGAGGGGGGTGGAGAAAATGGCAAAGAAAGGAAAAGAATGGAAAGATTAAGCGTGAACTGGTTTTGTGCCTTGACGATGAGAATAAAAACTAGCCATTCGTTACAATAAATTAACACTATATACAGTCATTTCACAGGCTTTGTTCCACTAAAATTATTAACATCCCTACCATCCATCCATCCATCCACTCGGGGATAAGAAAGGAGGCGCTGGGTGGGTCCAGGTTCTAGAGTCAACATCCTACGGTTAATGGGGAGGCCGAGACTTGGAGGGTCGGAATCGCTGCTGCCTGACAGGACTGCCCAGGTCTCCTAAAGGTGAAGAGTTTCATTACAAGAAAGAGAAGGAGAGGGTGAGAAAAAGACGAGAGGGAGGAGGCTTGTTAGGAGTATAACTTCATAGAAGGAGAGTAAGGAGGAAAACCAAAAGGTTTACAGCAAAGTTGAAGGTCGGTGTGCTAACTGCAGAAACTGCTGTGCAAAAAAAGGTTAAAATCGCACTCGGAGACCTGTGCTTATTCGTTGCAGACGGTATTCGAGGGCCAGATAACATGAGGGGGTGCGCGAGGTGGGCCGTGGGGAGGAAGTGCTGGGGAGAGCTGCGAGGGGCTGGCTGGGGGGCCGGGCCGGGCGGGGCGCGGGGCCGGGCGGGCAGGGCCGGCCTAGCTGTGCGAGTAGAAGCCNTGCGCGCGCCCCAGCCCGACGGGTCGGCGTAGTAGCCGAGCGGGCGGCCGGTGCAGCCCGCCGCCTGCAGCGGCAGCGCCTTCACGCCCGCCGCCGCATAGGAGAGCAGCGTGGCCGCGTTGCCCGCGAAGTCCGTGGCTGTGTCGTAGGCCGAGGCGGCGAAGTCCAGCCGGTTGTTGGCGGGTGTGACAAACCAGCGCTGCGGCGACGGCGCGCCCGGGTCCTCGGCCTGCTGCGGCGACAGCAGCCCGTTGGTGTGGGGCACACTGCGGTCCGTGCCCGGCCCGGGGCCCGCGCCCGCACCCGGGTGGAAGCGGGCCTTGGCGTAGTTGCTCACGAACTGGTCCTGCAGGAAAGAGCCGGCCATAGCGTAACGGGCCCCGGGCACGATCTGCGAGCGCGGGGAATCGTTGGGCGAGGGGGTCAGGCGGTCCATGTCGCAGCCAGTGTAGATCCTGCGAGGGAAGGAGAGAGAGAGAGAACCGAGGGGTGGCAGAGAGGTCCCCTCGGGAGGCAGAAGGGAAGGCCACCTCCACTTTTCGCCCACCCCCACACTCTCCGTCTGTAACTTGAGGTCCAGGGTGGAGACGGACGAAAGGTCACAGACCTGCGTCCTCCCCAAAATAAAATAAATCGTGAAATTGTAAAAAGGTCGATTTGTCTATTCAGGGACCTAGGCAAAGAGGAAGGTTTCTCTGTTCCCTCGCGCTCTCTCGCCAACTGTACAGGGAATCAGAGAGGGGAGCACAGCTGGGGATTCTCATCCCACTTCTCCAGTGTCTGTATAAACATTCGGGCAGATTTGCCCAGGGACTAAAGCGTTACTTGTCCAGTGGGCCTTTCCTGTGCAGTGAGAGTTTCTGAGCAAAATTTCTAAACAAGATACCCATTTCTTCACTCTTTGAAGAACACTTTCTTCCATTTGATACACACGCAGGCTATCCAGGTATGAATCACCAAAGACTGGCCTTCACCAGTCTTCTGAGCCTTGAGGACTGCTACTGGAAGTCTCCACAGTGCTTACTGTCCATTGTTTCCCCCGTGTGATCCTTTAACCCCCACCTCTACCAGTACTAACAAGAATTACTACTTGGAAACGAAGTCATCAATCAGAACTCTTTTACAAAAAAAAAGGTATACTTTTTCTCTCTTTCTTTCTTTTTCTTTCTTTTTGTTTTGTTTTGTTTTTTTGTTTTTTTGTAAAGTAAGCTCTATGCCTAATGTGGGGCTTGAACTGACCACATGAGATCAAGAGTCACCCCCAGGATCAAGAGTTGCCTGCTCTACTGACTGAGCCAGCCAGGTGCTCCAAGAAAAAGTGTTCTTTACTCTGACCTTTTCCTAGCTTTTGAACCGTTACTGGTAAAAATAATAATAATTTAAAAAATAAGTAAA
Organism: Ailuropoda melanoleuca; assembly: GCF_002007445.2. Classification (NCBI taxonomy): domain Eukaryota; kingdom Metazoa; phylum Chordata; class Mammalia; order Carnivora; family Ursidae; genus Ailuropoda; species Ailuropoda melanoleuca. The sequence goes on along the minus strand of NC_048219.1, from coordinate 131,132,698 downwards.
TAAAAATTAAAATTTAAAAAAAGACAAAAAACAAAACAAAAAAACACCAAAACCACCTTTGGGGCTAACTCTTACAGTGATTATCAACCTCCTCCAAGCAATCTCCCACCGGTAATAGCTAACCCTTATACAATTTGACCATGTGCCAGGCACAGTTGTCTAGGACTGTACAGATAGTAATTTAGTTAACCATCACAACGATCCTCCCAGTTATGTAGCATTATTATCCCACCTTACAGATGAGAAAACTGAGGCAAAGGGAAGTTAAATAACTTGCCCACAGACAGTAATAGTGTTACTGGGAATCACCTTAGGTGAAATAAAAATTAACTCTAGGCCCTGGGCCTAGAAAATCCCATTAGAATTGAGAGAGAACCGGAGACTAGATCAAGATTGGTAGAAGTGTTTTCTCCTACACATAGACACATGCCTCCCTTTTTATTTAGCTCACACATAAATGTTTTAATCTTTAATCAACACACTGTTTTGAGAGAGAGCCTCAGTCTTGTCAGAGCTTAATCCTTTGGGGAGGAGATTCCCTGGTGAGTGGCCAAGCAACCTTCTAGTCCCCCTGAACTTTTATTGCTCACCCTGTTTCTCCAAAAGTGAGCCATGCCCAAGATATCAACATAAAAGGGGAAAGGGTGGGTGGCATAAGCCATTCTGCTTTCCCCTATCCCCTAAAAACTAAGGTCTCCATTTGTATAGATAAAGAAGCTTTTATGGAAAGTATACAGTTTAAGAATCAAAAAAAAGTGGCCTTTCCTGCAGAAGTCAGCCAGAGGAGGGCAGGTGAGGGTGATGCTGCTGCCCAGGTCCATTCTGCTTACCACACAAACTTTCCCTCCTGAAATTTAATTCCAGTTTCAAATAAGGAGAGGGAGGCAGGAAGGGAACATAACCAGCAAGGTGCAAATATCTTCTCTGTTTACCACCACAATATTTTAAAAAGAAAAAAGCAGCCTGCAAAAGATACAGTTTAGATGCCCATCCAGGTCCCAATCCACTTGGGATTACCGAATTGATTTGTGCAAAATAAAATGCTTTGGAACAGATGTTCGCAACAGAATTAAACGCTCAAAACCTACAAGATCCCCTAGTACAGAGACCAGTATCTCTGGTCTCCAGGGCCACACACTTTCCACAGTGCCGGGTCCACATTTTTAGATTGTGAGGACTAGAATAGCTGAGTTTTTATTCTGGGGAATCATCTTGATGAGCCTTGCTTCCTCAAAACTACTTTTAAGGGAGGCACATGACAGTTATAGGCGGAAATATCAATGACTCTCTTTTCAATTTGTAATAAAAAAAATCAGGAGGGAAGTTTGTTATCTACCTGGCGATGGACTAGAAGCAGCCACTTGTCTATTTCTCCACAAAATTGACCTATTTCTGGTCAAAGACAACTTCAACTTTGCAGCTCTATCCCAGGCACTCGATGCAAGCCATGAAATTAAAATGTATGTAGACTTCCCTTTTATGGTCAGAATAAAAGCGGGGGGATTCTAACAACCCAGATTTAGATTTTGCTATATCACACTATCTGAACTCTTGGGCACTATGTCTGAACTCCGAGCAAGAATGCTGGAACAAGCCCAGAAAGCACTAAGTTTATATCTCCTGTTGCCCCCAGAGAACATCATTTTGATAGAAAAGACACGGAGATGAGCAAAGGAGGCCTGGAGAACAGGGTACCAACACGTTTAATTAAAACACACCTAGATGCAAAAGATAAAAGGAAATATTTTTCTTTTGAAGCTTATAAATAATACACAGCAACAGCACCTGGGTCCTTCCCAAAGCCTGAAATAACTGTAACAGCGGCTCTGCTTGTGACCTTGCCTATGGTGGGTTCACATTTTTATTCAGTCCATAGTAAACTTGCATAGGAAACGCTATTACACAAAACTTGGAAATAGGTAAATAAAAGTCACATATGCCAAGGAGAATGTAACAACTGCCAGAGCCACATGCACTTTCCGGCAGAGTCGGGCGGTTTCAGACACAGACAATCTGAGCTTTGCATCTCCAGCGCCACACACAGCTCCCGCACCCAGGAACCGGGGCAGCTTCCCCAGCCAGCCAGCCCCACAGGCCCGCCAACAACTTTGAAATTCATAAGAAAGATAAAAATAAGTGGAGGAAATCTTTGACCAAAATCACAAAAGCACCAAGCCAGAAAGTCACCAGAAAGAAGGGGAGCCCATAAAAGGGCAAAGGAAAACCTTGGAAACAACCTTGTCTTCACACACTCGAGCTTCCAAAAGCCTTGTACACAACAATCCACCTTTGACCTAAAGCCCAATTCCACAACTACTTGAGAAGGAAAGTGCAAAATTACTTACGTGTCATAATTATCCCGAAATCCTTTTGCAAAGGGGTTGTGATCTATTTTCAATTGTGTAATCTAAAAAAGATTTTTAAAAAAGATTAATACGATCTCACCTTCTATGTAGTGGGTTAGGCGTTTACGAATGTATCACCACTCTTTACAGGGGCTTAAGGCCCACAAGTTCATTAAGTAGCAAGGTTTCCCTACCTGAAAAATTTGAGGGAATGAATAGAAAGGGAAAAAAGAGAGAGTGTCATGAAGTTATGAGGAACATGTTTAAATTAATGATGCCTAACACTAAAGGATTGCTTTCAATTAGCTCTCCCACTTGTTCCAAGTCAGTTCAAATGCACATTTTTTTACAAAAAAGACAGAAATCTTTAAGAGGCACTTGAATTCATCCCAAAATATTGTCTATTTTAAGTGTTTCACCACATTTTTAAAAGTTGGTCACTTCTGATTGACAACCTCAAGAACCCATAACTGCATCTTAAAATCAGCTTTAATTTAAAATAAATGCATATTTTCATTTTTGATACTTTCATTTAAGTTTTTTAAAAAACCCACCGTCACTCCTAGTAGTCAGATCAACAGAAGTAAAATAAGTTTTGGCAAACTTGCAAATGTTGAAGAGGTCCAAGTGCTTAAAAGAAAAAAAAAACCTCGTTCCACAGCTTCCAATAATTTGATTTATTGTACTTTTTAGATATGTGAATGTGTCTGTTCTTTTGATCACCCAAAAAGTGATGTTTATTTCAGCCATCGGTTCTGAGACTTTAATTATTTATTTATTTATTTATTTATTTATTTATTTATTTATTTTTAGATAATGCCAAAGCTTGCCAATAATAAAATGCAGGGGGAAATCTGCTTGTTTTCTAAATGGAAGAAGAAGTCAAAAAAAAAAAAATGAAAGCGAGAGAGAGGAGATTTAAGCTATTCTAGTTTGAGAACTAAATTAAAATTCCCAAAAGAAGAGGCCCTAGAAATCCTGGGCCCCTCAAAGGTGGCCCTTGTGACCCGCGATGGGGACGACTAGGAAGCGTTTTCCCACCGGCAAGGTATTCAGGGAAGGTGCCCAGCAGGCCCCTAGCCCTCCGCCTAAAAGGCGCAGCAGAGCCAGCTGTTGCTGCTGTTAGTGCCCGAGCCCGGAAAGGCCGGGGCTGCGGGCTGGGCCGGGAGAAGCCGGAGCCGCCCGCCGCGCGCCCAGCCCCCAGGCCTCCTTACATCGGTGTTCTGGTAGGCGGTGACGGCGATGAACTGTGTCTCGGGGAAAGTGAATGTCTGCACGCGGCCAGGCTGGCTGGTGTCCTCCGTGCCGTCCTCGTTCACTTCCACCACATGCAGGCGGGGCTGGTACTTGTGCAAGGATTGTAAAACCACCATCTGTCCGGCGGAGAGAAAGGGGAGCGCGGGGCGGCGCGTTAGCGCGGTCAGTGTGCGCTGGGCTGGGGCCGCGGGCGGTGCTGGGGCTGGCTGGTGCCCACCGACCGGGCTAACTGACCGCGGGACTCGCCGGGCTGGTGACTGGCTAGCTGGGGCCAGACCAGCCCTGGTTCCCCCGGGAGCAAAGATCACCGGAGTACCGGAGGAAAACCGAACCCGACTGCCTGTCGTCAGGGCCTCCCGATCCGCCTAGCCCTCCTTCTAGGAGGAACAAAGATTTTTTTACAACCCCAGATCCTGTGGGTTTCCTTCTCGAAATCAACCAAGTATTTGTACAGTTCTTGGGAAGGTCGGGAACTCGGGAATTGGGCTGGGGCAAGAACTTTATCGGAGGGTAGAAATAGAATTTTTAAAAGGTCTTTTTAATGAACCAAAGAAACATATGTCCAGTTTCTCATGCTGATTTAAACTAATGGACTGCATGTTAGCGAGGGACATGTGTGTGTGAAAGAGAGAGAGAGAGAAGAGAGAGAGTGTGGGGGGGAGGAGCGCTTGAGCCACTGACCTGCCCATTGTTGTTTGAAGCTCCTTTGTTGTTTGTAAGTTTTAATTTTCCAAAAGAGATTTCTTGGCGCATCCAATGAGCCCCCGTGTTGGGGGAATCCGGATGCATATAGACCCGATTTCCTAGAGAAAGAAATACGTTGTTTACACATGCCCGGGGCACTGCCCAGTCCCAACTCCTCAACTGCATAGGACACACACACACACACACACACGCACACACACACACCTTATTGCACAGTGAGGCCCATTAGCTGGGGGTTTTTTAGGCCTCCCTTTCTTCCTATTAACTGGAGATGATTAAAATAGCTTTTGCATAATCCTCCCCCTTCTCGCTGCTCAGTCTGTCCCCCTATTCCCCTCGTTTCCTTTTAGAAGTCATTGGCCGATCGTTTTAAAAGTCTCTCGAGCCAGTCCACAAAGGCTTTAATTAATCATTCTCACCTAAATAAGTGTCAGGAAAATGTGTTAATTGGAAGGACTTGCCTTGCACATTGGTGTCCGCTTTGCCGCAAGGAACCCATTTGCCTCCTTGAAACCTCCAGTGATTGGGATCCGCCAAAATCACATCCACAAAAATATTGTAATGAGCCGTGGGATCGAGACCAGAAATGTTAAAACTTAAAAAAGGAAACATGCGCCTATTTAAATTAAGGGGGGGAGAAAACAAGAGAAAAAAACACATAAATGTTAAAGATTAAATGGAAGAAGCGCGGCGCCAGATAGCAAAGCAAAACTTGTTCTTCCAGCGTCGATGAGCAATGTTTGCTGGGTTAGAGAAGGGGTGGTGGGGGAGGAAAAGAAGTGAGGCTTGAAGTCGGGGAGATCGGCGGTGAACTGGAGTGCGGAGTCGGCAGGTGTCACTGCCCAGGTGGAGAGTGAGGTTGGCGACCCGCACCTCCACCTGCCCTTGGTTCCGGGCGTTGATGCGTCCCTACAATTTCCCAGCCGCAGGCCGGGACTCTCCCTCTCTTTCGCCTTTCTCCGGCCCCTGCCTGGTTCTCTGACCACCTTTCTAGAGCGGGAACCCCCTTACCAACATCACCGCGGCGCTTATGCCTTCCACTTTCCCTTTTTCCAAAACCAGCCAACTCCAGGGCGCACCAGAGCGCCTTCCACTCCGCTCCCGACCCCAAAAGATCGCTACCGGGGTTAGTCACACCCGGCGCACTTGCCCCCCGGGCCGTGCCTGGAGCAGCGACTGCCGAGAATGCAGCGTTACCTTCCCTGCTTGGTGATGATCATCTCCGTTTGGTGGCGGTGAAATTTCAGCCAGAGGGGCCTGTTGCACAGGTACACCTGCGCTTTGCCGGGTACCAGTCCGGGCTGCGTGGAAGAGAACTGGTAGAACGGGGCTCCTTGGTAGGAGTGGCTGTACTGCTGTGGGTAGGGGTAGCCGGCCGCGGGGTAGCCCTGCGGTGAGGAGTTGGACAGGAGGCTGTTGTAGGCTCCGTTGGTGATGACCGGGTGGTGGGCCATGTAGCGGCTGGGACTGCCGATGGAGAAGGCGGGGTGCGCCGGTCCGTGCTGGCCGGGGTACGGGAACATGGCACTGGGAGCAGTGGCCGCAGACTGTGGCTGGCTGGACTGAGAGAGGAGGTAGCGATCTGCAGCAGAGCCATCGAAACTGTGACGAAGCTCAGAGACCCCGTCCAAGACAGGAGAGAGTTTACTTCTCTGGACGTCCCCTGGTGAGTCCTTGGAGTCAGGAAAATTGTCTGTATCTGACTGATTCGTCATCCCCCTGGTAATTTTTTTCAAAGGTGAACTTCTCTCCAGGTTGTCAGTGGTCGAGATAATGGGATGATCGTGCAAGACAAGCTCAGATCCGCCTGAATGTGGGTAGCTGCTGCTCACATTGAGAAATTTCTTGGAGAGCATGATAGAAGGAGAAAGGCAGTGCTCCAGCTGCATAGCTCTAGAACCTGAACACTCGCCCTCCTGTCCCTGGTTTTTAAAGTCCTATTTATCATAAACTAGAAATCCACAGACCCCCTCACTAGACAGAAAGCACTTCAACCAGCAAATGCTTCTCAAAGGTTTGATTTACTTTTTTTTTTTCCCTGGGAGAAGAGATTGGCCAATTGACACTATGCAGCAATCAGAAAAGGCTCACTTTTGATCTTGCTGCTTGTGCAGCCGATGAAACGGCTCCTGCCATTGGTTAACTGCTGACAGTAATTTAATTAGATAGACATTAATTAGGATAATCACCTGGCTCCTGGTCGCGACGATCATGGCAAATTGAAGGGGATGATTTTATTGTTGGCTTGGGGGGTGGGGAATGTGTGTTGGCTTTACGTGAGCACTGTTGTGTCACCTTTAAGCTTTGTGACCACTGCTTTAGGAAGATTCAAAGATGTGCAATTTACTAAACATTTTCCTACCTTCCCCCCACCTCCCCCCTCTCGAGCCGAGGGGCGGAGGAGGGAATTCGATGATGCTAGGAGACTTTTCGGATCTGAATGAGCCAAATATTCAGTTGAATGTAACGATTTCAAGTGCAAAGTATACAAAGCGCGAGCCGGTGGCCTCTTCTCGCCCTGTAAAAGTTCCAGAGTCTGTCTTTTCCAGTTAATACAGAAGCGCATAACACCTGAGCCAGTCCTTTGTGAGCAGGTCCTGCGTGTCCTCGGCGAACCGCCCCCCCCCACCACGCACACCTTTTTAACTACATACATAAATAAATAAATCACTGCTGCTGAGAGCCACAGCGATGAAAGAGAGCGGGAGGGGGGAGAAGTGGGGGCGAAAAGCTGCAACTCACCCACCCATCCGCCCACCTCGGGAAGGTTTGGTTTCTTGCTCCAGCACTGAAACAGTGACAATCCATGATCACCTTTTTAAGTTTTGAAATAATCATAAGCTGTCGGGCTGAAGTGCCTTAATGTATTTGCAGTGATGTTTACGAGGTCTTTACTAAATATTTTATCAGCGAGCTTGGTTGCAGATTATCTGAAGAGCATCTAACAGGGGGCAGGCGCCATGCATGCCGCGCGTCCCACTGCACTTCCTTCTCTCTGAGGTACTGGCTTGGCGACAAGGTTCAAAAGCCTCGCCAGGAAAAGAAAGGGCCGAGTCCTCGTGCAAATGGGTTCGCTGGAAGCGCTGATCTGGGGAGACAGAGTGGAAGTGGTGTCAACGCAGTGATCGATACCGAAGACGTGTGCGTGTGTGCGTGTGTGTGTGTGTGTGTGTGTGTGCAACGTTTATATAATCTGGAGGGGAGGAAAAAAAAAAACAAACCCGTGCCAGTAAGTTTAAAATGAGGAAGAATCAACGGAGGAATAGAGAAAATAACCAATTTAAAAAGATGTTGGAACAAATAAATAGCACGAGGTCCAAAGCGACCCTGCGATGTCGGCAGAAATCTCCCAGTACTGAGTCTAGAGAGGAGCCCAGCCCTGCGCCTGGACCAGAGGGCCAAGAGCACAGAGGCTTCATCCGCCCCAAGTTGCTTCCGGTGGCGGCACCCGCCAATCTGCCCTCCTGCGGCTTTCCCCGGGACGCCGAGCCGCGCGGGAAGGAGGAGGAGGAGCGCGGCGGGAGCTCAGTTGGGCCCCGCAGGCTGGCCGACAGGCGGGCGGGCTCCGCGCCGAGCACTGCTAGGGCTGGCAGCCTGAATGGCCCTCCCCGCGCCCGGCCATCCGCCCGGCTCTGGTTCATTGTCTAAGAGCGGCCTGAGCTTAGGCTGCCCAGCTCCCCGGCGGTCCCGAGAGGCAGCCGCCGCCCTGGAGACTCAGGGAGCCTGGGGAGAGCCGCGCTGGCGCAGACACCAGGGGCACACACTCTTCCCGGGACAGAGGCACGGCCCGGGAACCTCCGGCCGGGGCAGCCGAAGCCTTCGAGAGGGCGCGTCAGCCCTCCTCGGGCTTCGGCACCTTCCTGACGGAAAGCGGCGCTGGGGACATAGGGTGGGTCCTGGACTTGGGCAGAGAGGGGTTAACCAGACTCGACTTCCGCCTAGGCGGGCGCCTTTTTAAAGAGCGCTGCCTCAGTGGGCCGAACGGTCAGCGCGGTGCCCGCCTGAGTCCCCGAGGCGGGCTGAGCGCCTTGGCTGCAGAGGGCACCAGCTGTGGCATCCAGCGGGGCGCCGCGAGCCAGGCCCAGCGCGGACGGCCCTGGGCTGGACAAGTGGGTGAGCAGATGTCCGACTGAAGCCGAGACAGTTTTCTGAGAGAAAAATACAGCCAGACCCATTTTTCCTTTAGGAAGCAAATCTCAGCTCCTGGCCATGAAGCGTCATCGACAAGCAGGGCCTTCGCTGTTGAGGCATCTGGGTGCGGGGGAGGGGGCGGTAGCTATGCCACTATTTGACACTTCGTTTTTATGCCCTTTGCCTTCCACCACCATTTCTCCTGAGAGGTTTTTGCCCAATTTTAGCTATTCGTGTTTTCTCCTTTCTTAGATCATTAACTTCTTTGTCTCTGAGCGCCTCTCTGTCCCCTGCTTCCAAGGTTACCCTCTGCCCCTTTCTCATTGGGACAAGAGCCTTTAAGTAGGTAGCCAAAAAGGCGACACTGCACCTGGGCTCTTGAGGCTTTCTCATTCGTGGCATCCCGAATTAACTTTTTAAAGAATGTAGAACGCAAAAATGAAATGTTAAAGTATAGAAAAGGAATAGAGTGCACCTTCCTCAGTTTTTAAGGAATTGGAATAGGAGATAAATGTGCATTCTGACTTTAGATTACCAGTACTAAATTCAGTATTCCTCATTACAGGCTATGTCTTGAACTTACATATGCTCAAAAGGGAAAACTCACTTTCCTCAAGATCAGCACACCTGCTCTTGAGCCATACTTGTGTGCAGCAGGGATTCTCAGACTTTAAAGTGCATATGAACCATGCCAGAATTCTTGATTCTTGATTCAGGTCCTGAAGTGGGGGTCTGGATTCTGTATATATAATGAGCTCCCAGAAGAGCCAGGTGCTCGTGGTCCAGGCAGATCACACTGTATAGTGAGGTTGGAGCTTCCAATGGCCCCATGTTAGCCAGAGGAAACCAGGGACATCTCTATACTAGAGGCAAGCAGGAGTTTTGGTTCTTGTGCTGCTTTAATGCTGCAAAATAGATGGGTAAAGATGCTCACATAAGCACATACACACCTTATTGAGCTTGTGATTAAGTAAGTCGTTTCAATGCCTAACTGGACCTGAGCCATCAGGCCGCTGCTAAAATAGCTGTACATTCCAGTACAAAAGTGTTCATTGAAACTCAGGGCATCCTAATTTTGATCCATTCCAAATCTCAAAAGAAAATGCAGGTTTTTGCTAGGAGGGATCCTGGTAAGGTTTTGAAATTGGGAGTTTTTCCAACATGGACCAAGTAGTAGGAAGTGGTACTGGTTGTGGGGAGTCCACGACAATGAGGTGATCAAATAAGAGCAAAAGGCAGGCATTGGGTAAGCCTTCTCAAGAGATGTTTTCAGGAGACTAAAATGAAAAACAAAAAAAGTATTTGAAGTGGAATGTTGAGAACAGCCTCTGGATTATTGAAGCCTTCTTCTAAGGGCATACTGTATGAAAAAAATATTGACTAGCTCTAATGAGTATCTGTGAAATAAATCATAGAACCCTATTTATGTAAAGGGAAAAAACCATGTATCCAAAAAAAGTCTGCACAAGATTAAATTAGGCAAAAGGAAAACTTCTAACTTCCACTTATATTTTAATTGTAAATGGCTAGCTGTTGTAATCTCAACCATTAAATTAATACATATTACATGTCCTACATAAAACATACTATGACTATATATGAGAAAAAGCCACAAGACAAGCAAACGCTCAGAATACCTCTTATTCCACCAAAAAAGAGACTGTGAAACACAGTGGGAATTTAAGCCATTTCTACTTTTAGTTTCTGGTAACTGTTCATTAGGTAACCAATAAGAGCCTAGAATTGTTCAAATAGGACAGTAATTTGGTCCACCACATTCCCATCACCTCTAGTAGGGGTTAAACCTAAATTCCAAGTCCCCAAGTAAAACCCTCTTTTAATGAAGCCTTAGAAACAAACATTTTTACCATATTTTCACAAAGGGTACAGACAAGAATTAAATCTGTCTCCATATGTTTTCCCATACTCCTTGGTGTACCCAGAATGGTGCTATGCCATGAGTATTAATGGGGGCAGTTATTTATGTATATCGGGTTAGAAACATGTTGAGGGATAAGATCATCTATAAAACCTGCCATTAGTCAAATTTTTGTCTTTATCAGAAAACGGAGTACTTTTAACTTGGGAAAGATGAGAGAAAACAATAACAAAATTATTTCTTATGTGCTTATGATATTAAACTCACATATGGTGACTTTTCTCAATTTGCTTTGAAGAGATTATATACCTTCTATGGCTGTCTTAACAAAAAGTCTAGTGGAGTTTGCAGCAGGCAACTCCCAGATAATCTCAATGTTGGTAGAATGTGCTCCTTAAAAAAATAATAATGTTTAAATTAACATTGTCCCCTTTTTCTTCTTAAATGTATTCCTCTGAAATCCTGGAAAGTATATGTTAAGATATTGACTATACAATATTAATTTGTGACAGATACTTTTAATAAAATATGTCAACATTTTTTTCTGGGTTAGCACTAATGGGGTAGCAACTCCTTAATGGCAATCATTCTACATTTGTGAAGTTTTGTTATCACATCGATGTTTTATGTGTTATAAGATCTTAAATTGCAAAGAGAAACATAGCTTTGTGTGAGATTTCGAGAGCACTGTCAAATGTTATTCTGTCAATTCCACCCAGTGCCAAAAAACCTCAGGAGACATAGATTGTAAATGTATTTTATTTTGTAAGCAACAATCAAAATATATTTGTGTTACTGATTTCTTCAAATATTAAATGGGATCTTAACAAAATTTGTCCACTTTGATGTATTCTTATACAACTTTGGAATCTGCAAAGACCCTGACTAAAGAAACAGAAGTAATTGCACAACTGAGACTGAAGGTGTTACAGTGCTGCAAATGATGCCAGATGTCTTACATTTAACCAAACACACCTTCAGAGGTCCCTTGATTTTGAGCATTAGGAACAATAGAGGAATATACGCTGAGAAGTATCACCAATAGCTTTTTGCATTGTTTTATTTAAATACGACAGTATCCAACATAGCTGCTAAACACTGGACAATATTTGAAGTCATAAGTACATCCACATGTTCCTCCAAATGACGTTTGGGGTCCTAAATAAAAAAATAAGGAAAGAAAAAAAAAGAACCATATTATTACTTAGTTTAAGTAGTTGATGAAACTGGTAAAGAAAGCCAAACCTAAATTTATATATATTTTATAATTTAATTTTCCTAATATGTTGTTATATTCTTAGGATTACTAAATGTATTAAAAAATTAAGTACCTGATAAAATAATAGATTGCACAATGAAAAACTGCTTTACACAATCAATGCCATGACTCTGTATCAGAAATTACAAAGAGTAACAAGGAATTCTATATAGCCGCCGCATCTGATTTTTTAAAAACAAAGTATAAGCATTTGTAAGTGTGCATAAGCCCCAGTATGGGTGCACGTTTTCTGCCATTCATATTTATTGCCTGTCTGAGTGGGTTCTTTACTCACAGATGTACCAATAGGTAAGAGTTCAATGTGAATTCTCTCTCATCATTTCCTCTGTAATTTTAATTTAGATTTAATTCCTGTATAATTTTGATATTTAATATTTCAGGAAAAAGTATTTTAAATGATTCAGGAAATATTCTTGGATCAAAAGCCACTGTTGTTTAAAAATTTAAATACAATGTTAAGATACAATGTTAAGATATACATATTATATATATATAAAATAATGGTAAGAATAAATATTTCCTGCAGCTATTTTGAAAAAGTATCACAGAAAGTACATAGGTACAATCTTTTAACTGAAACCTGATCAAATCTACATTGGAAACATCTGAGTTAAAAATGAGGCTTAAAATAACACTGTAATTAATGAAGTTAAATTAAAATGCTTAACTGATATTTATGTTTAAGGCTGAGCTGAATGAAGTATTTCAGCTAAATGTGAAAGCTTTAAAATATCCATATTGCACACAACAAAAACCTCTCAATTAAAGCATTCTTTTTGTATGGGTATTGCTAAAATACCCAAGACTCCTAACTTTAAACAAATGCTCATCACTGGAATTATTTCTTGGCTGTTCTTTTCTAAATTACAATTTTAATATATGCTTGAGTTCCTTAAACAACCCAGAAATATTATGTGCTACAAATAATTTCAAGTAATTAGACCACATATTAAATTTTCTTTATTTCAGAAATCAGCCTTAGGACATTTTAGGTGAAAGTGTCTGAGAAAGACTGGCAGGAAAAAAAGATAGTGATCTGATTCCATTACAGACAGTTTTGCTTTTGCCACGCAATAGGCTAAACCAGTGAAGTGCTAGATTAAAAAAAATGATTCTGGTGATTATTCAACTTTGCCCATTACATATTTTTCAGCCTTATTTTAATTTAGACCTTTTAGTTGTTGCTAACTGTGAAAATAAAATCTACATCATACCCTCAGAGTCATTTATTCAAAAAGCAGTTAGTGAGTTCTATAAAGTGCAAGACTCCAAGTTGGTGATCTAATAATATATATTAGACTCCAATAAGTAGTGGGAAAAGACAAGGTAACTAACTAGACCACACAGGATGAGAGAAGATGAACTGTATTTTGTATTTCATTTTGTTTGGGGAGGGTTCTAGCTGTTTTTAAATTATAATATTCAGAATGTAGTGAGATTTAATTTCACTAATTATGATATTTAAGTCAGACCTTTGCCCCTACTGCTCTATTGGAGTAACTGGTTTTGTAGTGAATTGATAACACACTTCCCTCAGTTATCTACACTACTTCTTGTGGCAGCTGGGTGATTCTTAGAGATTTCCCATCCAAGAATGGTCCTGGCCCAAACCTACATAGCTTGTGAGATGTGATGGGATCAGAGCATATGGTAGGATGGCTGAAAGCAAAGACAGCTTAGTGTCTTGCATCTGAAATATCAAGATTCTGCCAACATCAGCAATATGATAACCATGTTCCATGAAATGAAAAAAAAAAAATGTAATCAACATTCTTTAAAAAACAGTCTAATTAATCTGTAGATTCTTTTAATTGGTTGGTGTGTTCCCCCAACCCTCAGAAAATAGGAACTAAAATATATATTTCGTCTTGGAAATGTGAAAGAGCAAATACTTAAAACCTTTTCTCCTCACTCACTATAATCCAATGGGGCTCTCAGCCTTCTCAGGAACATTACCTATATCCCGAAGCCTACGTATTGACAAACTGTATCATTTAAAAAACTGTTACATATGAAATAAACCATTCTATTATCCTCGATGATAATATTATTTCAAGTAAAAATAATACTTGAAAAATTAACTCAGGATGTAAGTTTCCTCATTTATTTCTAGTGAATTATTTTCACTATAGTATCTCACAGATATATTTGTGACTTCACTATACGCGGCAAAGAGAATCTGACATCAAGTAATTCAGTGACCTTTAAAATTAGCATATTTACATGACAAAAGAAAAATGTAGAGTGAACAAACAAGGGAAAAAAATCATACAGGCCCTAAAACAGTTTGAACTCTACAAGAGCGCGTTATCGCACGACTGCATAACCTACTACGGTATATACCTTACCTGCTTGCCAACATTCTTTATTGCCAGCTGTTCAGGTGTCATCTTATCTTCTTCTTCTACAGCCTGTGAATGAAACACAAAGGACAGAGTTTCAAATTCTAAATTTACTTTTCCCACTGCAGAATACTCACTGAAGACAACGGTGATCATAATTTTCATTCACAGAACCTCTTATTCAAGTGACTTACTAAACAAAAAAGCAAGTTTGCTAATCTTCAGAATAATCTTCAGTGTAATAATAACTATTACCACCATCATTTATTTTTACTTTTTAAAAAAAATTTATTTATTTAATCTGAGAGCGAGTGAGAGAGAGCAGGAGCAGGGGGAGTGGCAGAGGGAGAAGCAGGCTCCCCACTGAGCAGGGAGCCCGACTCCACGCGGAGCTCCATCCCAGGACCCCAGGATCATGGCCCAAGCCAAAGGCAGACACTTAACCGACTGAGCCACCGAGGCGCCCCACCGCCATCATTTTGAAAACAGACTTAAGAAATACGTAAAAGACACTGAATATGTCAAACTTGACCTCCACGTGGTAGTATTCACCATCTGGACATTACAGCATTCTTTGAGGGATGGCTAAAGTGGAGGAGAGAAGTGCCTAAGGCAGTTACTTGTGGCATCATGGTGCTAACTAGTCCTAGTCTATCTTCTTTTCCTTGTCCTACTTTCATTACACCTCTGCCCCAACTTCCCATTTCTTTGTCTCCTTTTTCTTGTCAACCGAACCCGTGCACACCCAGGATCTATTTAACTATCAGCAGCTCTTAGGATCAAAAGAGCTGCTTCCTTTTGATCCACTTAACAAATCATATAGTTTTCTCCCTTCATAATTCTACATATTTAAATCTCTAAAAGTAGTACATGTATTCAGAAAAAACATCTCACTTTTCCACGACTGATCTTTAGTAATCATGAAGAAACAGAGTAATCTGAAGTTTTTACTTGAATTAAAAGCCGAATCAAGTAAAAATTAAATCAACCAACACAATATACACAAACCATTTTCTATCATTTTCAGTTAGTTACAAACTCATGTGTGTGACCATAAATTTTCTAGCAAGTAATAACAAAATAATTACAGCATGTAGATTAGCTACCATCACTGTCCCTCTCTCAACAATGGCACCACCATAAAAACTCTTTACTGAGAAGGAACCTCCTTAAGAGTTGGGGGATGTTTCCGTGTGAAGCCAGGACTCTGTATGAGGTGAACTCCTTGGTCTATGATTTATTCATAGTATCTGATAAATGGCAAACAAAGAAAACTGAAGGATCGTCAACCTTAAGAAATAATACCATAGCACTTAACCACAAATATGATTACAAAAGGGGTGAGATGGTGGGGGTGGAAAGCAGGAAACCAAAATCCCAGTGAGGGTTAGATTTGGATACTCTAAACTTAATAATCTCGCAGCTGCCAAATTTCTTCATGTGTGAACAATGAACATGTAGGAAATGCAATCATCAGACATTTCCCATAAACTGGGAAGTTTGGCTGCATTTCACACCTCCTTAATAGTTTTGTAAACAGAGAACTTGAAAATGAGCAAAGATGGCAAGTGTCTAATTTTATAAATGGACAAACTATCTAGAGAATTTTCCCCAGTAGAACCTGCCTAAAAAGAAAAGATGGTGAATAAGTACTGTACCTACTGATTATTAGGGGATACTTATTTACAACACATCATTAAGAAAATACATCTCATAAAACTGGAAGAAGAAAAACTAAAACCTAATAACACTCCAAATCTAGAATTCCCTGGATAGAGAATATGTTCATTTTCAGAGTCAGATGTCACTCCTATTATGCTCAGCTAGTTAAAAAAGTATTACCTAAGCAGGAAATTGCTTCTCCCACTATCTCCATGTTTTACATATATAGAAACACGAGCAACACATAAAAAGTTTGTTTTTCTCAATTACTTTTACAAATCATGACACTATACCTTACCGACTTGAAAACATTATTGGATGAATGGAACAATTCACATAAGTTTGTACTCTGCATTCATTCAGTGTTAGTTGCTCTATGCACATGTCAAAAACAGTACAGTATTGGAAGGAGGTACGAGTTTTGGAATCTGGCTCAAAATACCAGTCAATGTACAAATAGTTATTACAAAGTATTTTGGAGTACTGCAAATATCAAAGATGGCAGGTATGCAAAGATGAAAGTCAAAAAGCATTTAAAGCACTGATCTTATTTAAAAGGTTAAAGAGAATGCGAAAAGCTCCAACTTTATCTTTTACATCATTTAACCACTTTACCAATTAGTTTTTCCATTTCCAATAATTAAAAAGAGAGAGTTCACAAACTCTTTGAGAAGTGCAGATGGTAAAAAGTACTCCCAGCCATAGATGCCATCTGGAAAATGAGGAGCAGCTGTAGATTTAGGCATATACTAAGGTTGCAAACCCCCATGACAAAGAATAAGCACATCTTTTTCATTCTAAGATAGACCAGATCAGACCAGATCATCACATCAAACCCATAAATATTTTCTCCACTTACCTAAGTCACCTATATCTCATCTACCATCTGGGCAAGACCAGTTTGTCTTCATTCATAGTTCTAATCTGGCTAGTCACCAGGAAAAATTAAGAAATGGTAGCAGCAGAAACAAATGAAATTCAGGCACAGGCAGTGTCCTCACTAGGGGAACTTCTGTGTTTATGGCAACTTCTGTGATTTGGCACCAAATTTTGCTTTTGCATTCATGCTCTTCGGTTTACTCAACCAACAAAAAAGCACTGAAAATGTTTGTGGCTATTCACACTAGAAACGTTTTTAACAGTTTATCAACAAAGACCCCCAGATGGCTATCCCATCATGCACGGTCTGCAGAGTTCTAAGAAATTCCTAGAATTTGGTCTGTTATGTTATCATAATCCCCTCAGATGTACCCCCATCTTAAAGAGGCTTTTATGAACCCATTAACTTCATTCTCTTTTTTCTGATAATGGTCAAGTTTCTTAAATGGAAAACCTGTATCTTAGATTCTACCATTTAATTTACCCTTTAATAAATGTGGACTGGATTCTTTGCACTTCATTAACACTCTTTTAAGGATCTCCACCACGTAAATTCCAACGAACTCAGTTTTCTTGAACTTTCTAAACACCTTTAAGAACTTCTCCAATACCTGTTTTCTCTTCTAATCTTTTAACCTCTCTGCTTTTGTGACACCGTGTTTCTTATTTTACTTCATACTTCTCTAGTCCTTGGGCTTCTTCTTTTCCCTTTGAAATGTTAACTTTCTTCACTCTACAACATGCCATACTCCCATTTAAGCACGTGCTTTCTAAAATCACATACATGGTAATTTTTTTTCACCATTGAACAAGATCTGAGTAACTGCTAGTGAATTTTAAAATAATGTATTTTACTTCTTTCTTGATTTTATATTGACTGTAACTGAAAATCACATTACTGGATTAAGGCAGTAGAGAATGAGTTTAAAGAAGCGGCTTTTATAAAACATACTTGGGAAAGCAAAATCAACAAAGATGAAACAATTAGAAATCTAAGACCAGATAAGAGGCGTGAGTTTGGAAAACATAAAATTGGTTTTCCTACCACTATCAGTAATTAAATATCACCATATATATGCTTTTACAAATATTAATTTACTGAATCCTTAAAACATCCCAGTGAAGTAGTTAATCTACATTTTACATTTGAAGAAATTAGGCACCACCTCCTTTGAGAAACTATATGCTAATCCGAGCAATACTCTATTATAAAGAACATATTTCTAACTCTCCTTTTGGAATAGCTTATAACACTCCAGTACATTCTATACATGTCCTCAACAGCAGAATTTTCATCTTACACATTCAGTAAGCACTCATTCTGAATAAGATAGTTCTTGCTCTTCAAGGAGCTCCCATTTGGGCTTTACTTGCCTATAAAACTCAAGTTGCAATGCAGTATGAAATATACAAAAATGGAGTGTGCATGGAGAGCAACAGGGACACATAGAGCCATACAGCCAATAAGCAATGCAATTGTGACTTCAACAGTACTATCTATCTCCAAAGACCTTGAAGCGACATTCATGACAATTCAGGAAATGATTAGTTTTTAATGACACATTCTGAATAATAACAAAGCCAAGTTCATGATTTAATAAGTGGCTGTTGAACAGCATAAATTCTTTCTAAAAATCTTACAGGGAATCCAATTTTAAAGTGTAATTACACAAAATAGAGATATACAATAAAGATCGTGTGTGTGTGTGCATACATAACAGAAATTGTAGTTCAGCTTGTCGAAAAAATTTCTATGGCAGAATCTATTTGATGCCTACCCAACATATATTTTCCCCTTCGTTTGTAACATAACCCTGATTTTAGTAAAGACAGTGATTAGTAAAGACAGTGATGGTCCCAGGTAAAAGACCAGGTAAAAGACAAAGCAAGGTGTGTCCACTTGAGTTCTGCTAATGAAATATATAATCAGAAGTGCTGCTGGGTAGGACTTAAGAAAAGGATTGTGACAGGGAACTGATTTAGCTGGGAAGTAACCCCCCTTTGCCCTTCCTTTTTTACCTGTTGCTGGTAACTCGGATGGGATGGCTAAAGCTCTAGCAATCACCATGAATCATGAGGATATCTACAGGATGGAAGCCAATATAAGGGAAGTGGAGCAAAAGATAGAAGGAATCTGGGTTTGGGGCCCCTGCGTGGCTCAGTTGGTTGAACATCCCAACTCTTGGTTTTGCTCAGGTCATGATCTCAGGGTTGTGAGACTGAGCCCTGAGTCAGGCTCCACGATCAGTGGCGAGTCTGCTTGAGATTCTCTCTCTCCCTCTGCCCCTCCACCCCTGCACACACACTCTCTCTCTCAAATAAATAAGTAAATCTTAAAAAAAAAAAATACACACACACAGAAGGAATCTGGGTTCATGATGACTTCAAAGCTTCCTACTGGCCTTGAGTTGCCAGAAACCTGCATTTCTTTTTTTTTGAGACCTACATTTCTATCTTGTTGAAGCCATTGCTACTTTGAGCTAACACAATCTTAGATATAAGTAACATCTGGTTAATGCAAAAACTGAAAATAAGGCAGGATTTACATAAAGCGTATCATTTCCCTGCTTTCCACCTTTGAAACAACAGTGTTAACAACATAATATGTTGAGATAAATGGGAGATAGATACCTTTTTTTTTTTTTTAAAGATTTTTATTCATTTGTTTGAGAGAGAGAGCACAGGCGGAGGGCAGAGGCAGAGGGAGAAGCAGACTCCCCACTGAGCAGGGAGCCTAATGCAGTGCTCAATCCCAGGACCCCAGGATCATGACCTGAGCAGAAGGCAGACACAAGGCAGATGCTTAACTGACTGAGCCACCCAGGTGCCCCAAGACAGGTATCTTTGAAAAGAAAAGGGAAGGTAACATAGTAGGAACTTTTCATATTGTTCTGTAATTTAATTTTTTATATAATAGCAGGTTGTAAATACTTCTCTAAGTCAGTACTTACAGAATTTTATTCCTCATAATAAACCCTTAAAAGAGAACACGTTAGTTTTAAGAGTTATATGCATTTAAAATTGAAAGATGGCCTCCAAAAATGTTATGTGACTTTACTTACCCACTAGTGATGCATTTTCCCAAATTGTTTTTTATTTGGAAAGAATAAAAATTCTATTTATAATTTTAATTTTTTTCTTTGACCATTTATAAGGTTGAACTTGTCTTTTCATGTTTATATGCCATTTGTCTTCAATGAGTTTTCTAGCTCTTTTGCCCAAATTATTGTTTTTTAAAACTGTTTTATAGGGATTCTTTGGATATTATATGCATTTTTTGGATACTAGCCCTCTCTGTACTACCAGTACAAATATTTTCTCCTAGTCTGACTCCTAACAAGCATTCAATAAATGTTAGTTATTTTTATTGCAGATAAACTTTACTGTCAAGTTATCAAAACTTTAAAACCTCATTGATATTCTTACTAGCATTAAAGTAATCTTTGGGAAGCTTGACAGCAGCTTTATAATACTGAATCTTCCTATTTGGAAACAAGGGAATCTATCTGAAAATGTTTTTAGTATTATTCAAATACGTCACATACATTTATACATTTATTTCTTATGGTAATTATTTCTAAGTATTTTGTAATTTTGGATGCTATGAACTGGTCTGCTGCCTATTATATTTTTCAACTGGTTTCAGCCTCTGTGACTGTTTGGTTACCATCTACGTAATTCTCTATTGTAAGAGTTTTAACAATTTGCTAGTTTAGTCTCTTAGATTTCTGTTTGATTGCAAACATATCTTATCATACTTAAATAATGATAATCTGGCCTGGTTTTCGCACTATTTACATATTATTTTGTTTTTCTTATCTTATTACACTAGCAAAAAACAACATTTTCCTACTTAAAATAGCTACTGTAGTAAGCCAAATGTAGTCATATAATTACGTTTTATATGCAAAAATATATATATATTTGTATATAAAAAATATACCTGAATTTTCTAAGTGTTTTTTAAATTTAATTATTTGACAGAAAGAGAGTGCGCACACCAGCAGGGCGAGCAGCAGAGGGAGAGGGAGATGCAGACTCCCCGCTGAGCAGGGAGCCCGATATGGGGCTCAATCCCAGGACCCCGAGATCATGACTTGAGTCAAAGGCAGACACTTAACCAACTGAACCACCCAGGCACTCCATACCTCAATTTTCTTTCAGGTTACAGAACAAGTACTATTTCTACCTGAAAGGTAAACTGTCAGATCTCAGATTTATAGGGGCTACACATTTGAAAACAAGGCAAATTTTTATGTCTCTGTTATTCTTAAAATACTCTTCTACAATTCATTTTTCACTTGCACACTTACAAATAACCAATCAAATATTATCAATATTTTATATTTTGATGCATCTTAGCATGAATAAATTAGGAGATCTGGAATAAGAGGGTGTAGGTGTTGTAGTTCAGTAATCAGAGAAATCAATGACTAGTAATCAAGCAGAATCTTTGTGTGGAATTCAGACTTGAAATAGAAAAGTTGGGACAAAGGAATTTAATTATTTTCTAATCTTCCTTCACTTTAGGAGCTAACTGGCACCTAACGGTAATTACCTTAGTTTAAGACACCAACCAATTAAAAAGAATACTATGAAGAATTGGTAGCATGGGCCTTTCTTTTTATATTTTAAGTGTTACTAAAAACTCCACCACATTCTCTTTCAATCACAGAGGGAATTACATTCTCAAATTTGGACTCCTTCATATCACAGCTTACACATTGTTTTCATTTTATAACCAAACCTTACAAGTTTTTGAGTACTACAGAGATTTTTTAAAACTGTAAAATAGGAAAAACTTCTGTGGATGGGCAGCAGTAACCATAAATAGGTTATTTCCTGGCAGTGGTACCAATATGAATTTACTTAAACTTGCAATGTTACAGAGAAATGAAAACCATTCCTACAGTCTGCTGAATAATTACTTAAGTCACTAATGTATAAAAGGTTAATAACTGTTTTAAGTATGACAAACTACTTCTTTCTCTTTAATATCACAACATGAAAACATATACTAGAAAGAACAAAAATTTTTTTTCGCTATATCTAGAATCAATGGAGATTTCCAGCTGGAACACTATATATAATAAATCAGGGCATGATCTTCAAAGTCAGACCAAATTCTGCTGGAATTTAGTTTGTATGGGCCCATCAACTTTTTCTCAAAGCTAAACTCTCTCCAAAGACGTCTTGCTATACGTGGCAAATTTTATATACTGTCTCTTGGCTAATATTTATTTTGGTAAGATGTGTTTAATGTAAAAAGAGAAATATTACTTTTTGGTGCAACCAGTATCAATTTTAACTGTCTCCAAAATTCTAAGCTCTAGCTCTTACCATTAAATTTTAGTCCTATATTTCCACTGCTTGTTTAAAATAGAACTCTATCTCCTTTCTCAATCCTTCTACTTCTAAATTGGAAAATTTTAATGGTACTAACATACTTCTAGTCACCTAGGCAGGAAACCCTGAATTCATCCTTGACTCCCCCTTCTTCTTTCACTTCATCCATCCAACAGGTGCTATGTTTTATTTATTTGTCTACTGATGTCTCTGTTCCCAGTGTCACTGCAGTAAAGCTGATACTTAGTAGCTTTTGTTTAGATAAAAGCAAGCTCCTCCTAAACAGAGCGTCCATTTCAAATCTCCTCTTACAGTACACTCCTTTTACACTCTTGGCAAATTACATTTTTAGAGTCAGGTTCTGGGTATATCATGCTCCTGGTCAAAAATAACTCTATCCTGATATTCCAAGCTGTTATTTGACTTCTAAAAAAACTACCCTCCCCTATTCACCCTCATATTTTTTACACTCGAGCCAAACACCGTTTCCTAAAAGGTATCTTTGCCTTTTCTCTTAGTCTTTGCCCATAATGTTTATTTTGCCTAGTGTAACATTTCTCTGTATGTCCAATCTTATTCAAGCTTTAAGGTCTAGTTCAAATACTGTTATTCTCTAAGACAGCATCCTGGGTCTCCCACAACTGAAAGCAAAAGGCTCTAAATCTCTACAGGACTTCACTATGGACTTCTCTAGGGCAGTTCTAACTTCTAACTTGTATACAAATGAGTATATAAATCTCTGAAAATCTTGATCAAATGTAGATTCTCATTCAGTAGGTGTGAGAATCTGCATTTCTAACAAGATCCTAGGTGATACTGATAGCTGGTCTGTGGA
This sequence comes from Ailuropoda melanoleuca, assembly GCF_002007445.2. Taxonomy (NCBI): domain Eukaryota; kingdom Metazoa; phylum Chordata; class Mammalia; order Carnivora; family Ursidae; genus Ailuropoda; species Ailuropoda melanoleuca. The sequence continues at coordinate 131,110,038 of NC_048219.1, read as the reverse complement.
CAAACTGAATACTAAGGTGTTAAGAAACACAGCAATTTTGGCCTACTGTTCTGATCATTGGTGAATTTTTTTTACTGCCTCTGTTTTCCTATAAATGAAGGAAGGATCCCTATTTTCCACTGTAACTTGTACAGGAGATATTCAATAAATATTGTAGACAAAACACTGTATAATTTGTATGTTTTACAAACTGCAGGTTTTCAATACATTAATGGGTTGCAAGTTATATGTATATGTATATAATATGTATATATATATAATTGAAACAATAAAATTGAGTAAAATGACAAAAAACAATATAACACGTGTAATAAGGGTAAATATTTTGTAAAACTTTTGTTGGAATTATATATACACACACATATATATCTGCATATTCTGGGTCAAAATGTAAAAACTACTCTATGTGGGTTTTTGGTCAAGAAAGCTGGAAAATACATGTTAGGCTGAATCATGTCCCACCTCTCCACCAAATATGTTGAAATCCTAACCCTGGTTAGAGATTGGACTTGTCACAAGCTAAAGAAAGCCTTGGACTAAAGGATCTGGAAAAGGAAAGGAAATATCTTCCCCTGGAGGCTGCCAATACCTTGATTTTAGACTTTAAGCCTCCATAATCATGAGGGAATATATTTGTTTTAAAATACTCAGTTTAGGGGTGCCTGGGTGGCACAGCAGTTGAGCGCCTGCCTCCGGCTCAGGGCGTGATCTCGGCGTTATGGGATCGAGCCCCACATCAGGCTCTTCCGCTATGAGCCTGCTTCTTCCTCTCCCACTCCCCCTGCTTGTGTTCCCTCTCTCGCTGGCTGTCTCTCTCTCTGTCGAATAAATAAATAAAATCTTTAAAAAAAACAATACTCAGTTTATTGTAGTTTGTTAAGGCAGCCCTTGGAAACTAATCCAACACAGATTTTTTTTTTTTTTAAAGATTTTATTTATTTGACAGAGAAAGACAGGCATCGAGAGAGGGAACACAAGCAGGGGGAGCGGAAGAGGAAGAAGCAGGCTTCCAGCAGAGGAGCCTGATGTGGGCCTCCATCCCAGAACGCCGGGATCACGCCCTGAGCCAAAAGCAGACGTTTAACGACTGAGCCACCCAGGCGTCCCCAGAAAATACTTTTTTTTTTTTTAATATTTTATTTATTTATTCGACAGAGAGATAGAGACAGCCAGCGAGAGAGGGAACACAAGCAGGGGGAGTGGGAGAGGAAGAAGCAGGCTCATAGCGGAAGAGCCTNAGGAGGAGCCGGACGTGGCTCGATCCCATAATGCCGGGATCACGCCCTGAGCTGAAGGCAGACGCTTAACTGCTGTGCCACCCAGGCGCCCCGGGAAGATACATTTTAAGTCATAGTTCAAGTATTTTTTTAATTTCAGGATTGTAAAATAATATAAATTTATGAACGAAAATATGGCCACATGTATTTTAGCACACAATAAATATTTTCAGGGGATTCCAAAAAATATAACTTTTTAAACATCTTCATAGCACCAATCACAATATATTATTATGTTGTGTTTCTCTGTTTACTTTGTTTCCCCTACCAGAAAATAAGCTCTGTGAGGACAAGTCTTGCTTCTTACAATATCCCCAGTGCCTGGCACATAGCAGGTTTTCAATAGACACTTATTAGATGAAAAAAAGAAAAGTTCATAAACTAAAATATGTGCAGAAGTATTAAATGCTGTTGTTATTATCCTACATCTCCTTGTTTCCCCTTTCCTTCCAAGAAAAAGCCCTCTGGATAATCGAAAAATCTCAAATGTAAAACTATTTTATATGGTCTAAAATAGGGTTGGCAAACTATACCCCATGGGCCAAGATCTAGCCAGCTGCCTGTTTTATTAAATAAAGTTGTACTGGCGTGCCTGGGTGGCTCAGTCAGTTAAACGACTGCCTTTGGCTCAGGTCATGATCCCTGGATCCTGGGATCGAACCCCCCATTGGGCTCCCTGTTCAGTGGAGAGACTGCTTCTCCCTCTCCCTCTGCCGCTCCCCCTGCTTGTGCTCTCTTATTCTCTGTCAGATAAATAAATAAAATCTTTAAAAAATTTAAAAAAATAAAATAAAATAAAGCTGTACTGAAACACAGCCTCACTCACTCCTTTATGTATTGTCTGTGGCTACTTTTATACTACGACAGCAGAGCTGCGTAGCTGCCAACAGACTGGATGGCCTGCAACGTCCCAAATATTCACTGTCTGATCTAGAAAACAGGCCACTCTATTTTTAACTATGTATATATTTATACCATGTTTGCCATCTAATCATACAAATATCAAGGATTATAAGAAAGAAAGAAACGTTGGAAGTAACTTTCACCTTATTATAATTCTTGGCTAATTCCAACATCTCTTTTACCACTGATTCATTGTGTTTACAGTGTTCACTGTAGTCCTGAAGTGTCAAACCTTCCATCCAACTCTTCTTATGCAAATTTAGCAACATCTAAAAAATATAAAGAAAAAGTAATTATTTTCCTATACTGAGGGTATTTCCTTCACTTGAATTGAGAAACAATTCCACAAAAAAACTTCGGAATTAATGAATGAATTTAAAACTTAATTTTATTAACTTAAACTTGAATAAAAATTCTCCTAAATTTATATTAATATAACCTCAGGAGTATTCCAATGCCATGGTCTTTGTACTTGCTGTCCTTCTGCCTCAAAGGCTATTTTCCTTATCTTTGCATGGCTTACATTTCTCATTTCCTTAGAGATCGAGGCCTCACCTCACTACACTATATAAAAAAGTCACCTCACACACTCTTAAACATCTGTCTTCCCTTATCTTGCCTTATTATTCATTTGCTGATTTCAAGATCACCAAGATCTAGATTCTAGAACAATATCTAATCTAATCACAGCAGACATTCAATAAACATTTGCTGAATGCATAAATGAATGAGTGAATCAGTGAAACTACTAACATTACACACAAGGTCTCTAATAGTTCATACAGCCCAACTTTCAAAGGCCACGGTAAGCAAGTAAATGTCCCATTCACTAAATGACTTCATGTAAATCTTTCTGAGCCTCAGTTTATATATCTATGAACTAAGGTCTCATAACTCTCTAAGTTTCTTTTTAATTCTAATATTCCATTCATAATTTTTAAAATGGAAACTTCCTATCAGAATGAAAAGTCATGAAACTGGGCAGGAAATCACAGATTTGTCCAGTCTACAATCAAAGCAGCAAACTAGGATCAGACCCTATTAGTGATCACGGAACTAAACACCTTAGCTCCTTGTTTCTCAAGTTAGACTCCTCCTTCTGAGTACATATTCCTCGAACTTCCTAGGTTTTCAAGGTTAGAGTCCTAAGACAGTTTTTATTAGTCTTATTACTCTATAAATGTTCTTTAGTTGAACTTACAATTAACTTTTTAAAATGACTGATAGAATCTTTGTGGGAAAAAAAATGGTTGTTGTTCTCTTACCATTAGGACCAGTCTATCTTGTGAGATCCATGAGCCATGATCTGGAGATATACCTCAAGTGTTGAGTTTAGTTTAGAAAACTATTCTACCTGCTTAGAGTTTTGCAGTTATGTGGTACGAAGTTTTTTTGTTTTTTTTAATACTAGAGAATAAGCTGCATGTCAAAAATCACCTATGAGACTTTGCAAGACGCAAAGCTCCAAATTCCTCCATTCCCATTCAAGGGCCCATGGAGATAAGAGCAGTTTGCAAAAAAACTGAGAAAATTCTGCACAAGTAACTCCAATTTCTTTGACTGCTTCTCATCTTCTCCACTGAAAAGTGTTCTAGAAAATACAACTTCAAAAAATTTTGGTGCAGCTTCAACTATATATGTTATAAAGCTGCCTATAGTTAAGTGTCAAGAACTGGATTTTTCCTACCACTTCAAAGGCGAAGTTCCCACAGAGCATGAGGATATCCCTACCTTGCCTAAACAGGGATTCCACTGTGACCCTTGAATATGTTTGAAGGTAAGTATACAGGTTGGTATACTTCGATAAGAGTAAAGGCAGGGCTTCTGGTACTATAAAAGCTCCTAAACTGAGCTACTAGGAGCATAAACATAACATTAATTAACTTATATAGGTATTTATGTGTGTCATCTTTTATGCAAAGAATAGTGGTAAGTTCTGGGGGCATCAAAAAAGGGGAAAAGTTGATGTGATTAGCTGGATATTTCCAAACAGGTGGGTGTCAGATATCAGACTGATAAAATATTTACATATGTGAACAAATTTTTCAGTTTGTACCGGACTGGTGCTCTTTTTCATGGTCTGTACCTATTCTATAAAAATTAAAAATTAAGTGTTGAAAATATCCTTCAAGCTATCAACTAAATCTAGCACATAAAAACTTTGGGACATAGGCAAACAGCTGCAGGAAAGATTTACGGCTCCGTGTCTCCTGTTGGGCCAGGGAAGAACTGGCCCCTGCAGACCCTCACTCATCGTCATGCTCGAGCACACAGGACCTTTGGGTGAGTTTACTGGTAGCTTTGACCTTTTAAAACAGTGGTTTATAAAACTTAACAAAACAGAATTCTTCTTTTAATGAAAATCTTAAACAGCACATCTTCCCCCACAATGTATAAATGACATTAAAAATGGAGGTCATCTGGTAGTAAGAAGAGGCAATATGGACAGCCCAACTTATCCCACTTCCCATTCACCTCATGCATTAGGATTCCCTTCTAAGGCACCTTTGTGAGGAATAGTTTCGATCAGTTAAGTAAGGTCTTATTTACTCCTGATTACTTACCATGTTTGGACTTGACAGTCACATAGGAACCAAAATTTACTGGCTACCAATAGTACTCGGGGTCCTTAAAAATTATTTTAAGTCTTTCTCAGGGAGATATACAAGAAGCTAATTTGGAAGATGACTAATTGTAATAGTAAAGAAAAAAAGAAAAGCAGTTCAGATTGTAATTTCAATAAGCAATAGGCAGACTTAAATATTTGGTATTATTTGAAATAATCCTAAAACAGTAGAAATAAAAGAACGCTAACCCACCGAGATGCTAGGTACTTTTTACGGTAACCAAATTTAAAAAATTGCCTCGTATAAAAAGGGTAAGAATCAGCTTTAAATATCTGAAAACCCCACTGCATTTCCCTTTTGATTCACCTTTCATTTACCCTATGTGAATAGAGTATTTTTTTAAGTACTACACAGTTATAATCTAATTTATTCCTTTTAAATGTGGGAAAAGTTTCAAAAGGTCATTTTATTGGAAAAAGATAAATTAATCAGAAAAATCACAGAACAAGGAGAAAGATTTTTCTAATTAATCGTAAAATCAAACAGAAATGTTTGTTTCCTACTTATTCTCTTGTTTTAGCATCTACCAATAAGGTAAAATGTCTTTCAATATGTCCAATAAAATATTCCTTTATTTTATGTTCCTGCAATTCATCAGGAATGAAAAAATCTTTGAACACATCAATGAACAAGGTCAACAATTCAAATTCAAATATATTAGGTAATAGTTTAAACAGTCTGAAAAAGACTTTTTTCCCCTCTCTAAGATAAAAATTTTAACTTACCTTCTGTTCCAGTTCATTTTTCCGGTAGTTAATAGTAATGGAGTAATAGTGTCTGTTTAGTCCATGAATTAACGCCTATATAGATAAAGGATTAGATAAAAGACAAATTAATGCTTTACATGTAAAAAATTAGTTTGAAACCACTGACATATGCTGTAGACAACACCTTTACTCTCTTCTAAAAAAAGGCTGCAACCCAAATAAAAATTAAAAGAAAACATACTTTTCCTCAGCTACAAATTTAGAAGTGAGGTTTAGAGGTATGGGTCACACATTCTTTAAAATATCATACACAGCAGCACAAATTCAAAAGTTTCAATAGCCTCGCTCAGAGTCAGAGATAGGGTCTGACTCCATCACAATCTAACTTATAAATTAATTATTCATAATTTATAAATAATACATAACAAATAATACATAATTTATAAAAATACATAATCTGATTTTATGATATCTAGGGGTCTTTTTGTTATTTCAAAAGAAAAGTCTAACATTCAGTCATAATAATACACCTATTTTTCCACCCATGACATTAATCTGGGGTTTCTCTTTTTCTTAAGTCAGTTCTAACAGATTCAAATAATGGGTGTCCACACATGTCTCCAAATTAACAAAGTGGAGTTTGTTCTTTACTGGGTCTACTTATATTTGCCTCATGATCTTATCCAGTGACAGGCAATTTCACTAACCAGAATTTTTTCCACTGCACTTGACTTCTCTAAGACAAACAGGCAGATCGTAATAAAAATTTAAGCTAATGACATGCCTTTATTAAGAAATGATAACCCTGCCTGTGATGTAATCCATTTACAACTGCTCAAATATTGAACTCTAACAACAGATGTTGAAATGGGGTTCAGAATGGTATTCTGGGGGATCCTCTATCAGCCTAGAAAGACATGGAAGTACAGAAATACACCTTGGACTTATTTTCAACAAGTATAAAAACAAAAGGGGCTTTAGGGTTAGCTCAGATATAAAGATAAAGCTAATGAAAACCACCACTGCACTCTCGAATTACTGGATTTTTACAGTGAAGGCTTTAAAGTGTTGAGGTAGAAGGGCTAGAAAGAACACGTTAAGTGAGTACCCTGCATCTGCTTTGCACATTAGGTCTTCTAATCTTCGTAACAACCCAGTAAGGTTGGTTCTATTTGTATTTTGACAGACGAAGAGAATATGACACAAATCTTAATCTGTCCCAGTTTTACAGCAAGGCAAAGGTGAGATCTGAACCCAAGTATTTCTGACTCCAAAGCCCATGTTTGTTCTACTATAGTGTGCCACAATGTGTCTTAGGAAATTCTTGGATTAAGTCTTTATACTTTAAAGGATCAGGATAAAAACAAAGCATGGCCAGCTTATTTTAAAACAATGCCAGCAAAAGATCACTCCACCAAGTACTAAAACATTTACATATGTACTATAACAATCCATTCTTATCCTAACATCTGCTATAATAAAATGGTTGATGTACAAAACTAAAGTACTAAGGTGTATCTATTAAATCCTTATCCATCTTAATAATCATCAAGAGTAGTGAATTAAATTTCAGTGCTCAGAAATGCTGTGCAGATCAATAAGTAGAATTAATCAGGGCCTTCTTTAATATGTACTCATATTTATGTAAATTAGGACGTGTAACCCTTGGGTGGAAGAATTAGAAAAAGGTACCTAGTCTTCTCAGTGGATAAAGCCTGACTGGAGAGCGGAACTTACACTAGATTTCAGTTGCCAATTGCCCCCTCATCGAAGCACCTTTGTGCAATGCCCTGACTACATAATTCTACATAGAAGCCATAAAGCTAGTAACAGCTATGGCCAATAAATAAAGAAATAGACCAGTGGGCCTACAGTCCCACTTTTGGAGATTAACTATACTGCTTAAATATACAGTTTGATATTTGAAGGTACTACCCTACTTGATTTTTAATGACATTAATACAAGCAGTAAAACTAACACAGGCAGCATGAAAGATTAGCAGGTATTATGATTAAAAAATATGTAAGTTTAAATAAAATGATATCCTCAAGCAGTCTTCCAATTTCCCTTACTCACCGGCTATGTACCCCCAGTACACGCCAAATCACAAGTAAACTGGCCACGTACAGTATGCCTTCCACATGAGTCCCACCCACAGCCTCAGTGAATAATAAATTCTCTCAAATTAACCAATTTAGTCAACAAGTTGAGACAGCATATGCCAAATAGAAGATTAGTTTTATCAAGAGGGAGAACTGACCCCTCAGAGGGGTTAAATTGCAAATTAAACAGAATATACTAGCAAATACCATAGTATGTCAGGCAGATAAAGGAGAAAGTTATATAGCTAAGAAATTTCTTAAAACATCATTACTTTACTTTTTAATTTACACTTAACAAACATACGATGGACTTAAGAAAATTTAGGCAATTCTTCATTAAAACAGGTATGTTCCCCAAACTCATTCATTAATTGGCTATCTAAAATCCACAAGAGTTTCTCACAGCAGCATTCTTATAGTTTGATTCTCTATACTGTGGGCTATTTTAAGCTTTTAGTGGCTGATCTGGGAAATCAGTCACCTTTTATTTTATTTATTTTTTATTTTATTTTATTTTTTAAGCTTTTAATTTATTTGACACAGAGACACAGCAAGAGAGGGAACACAAGCAAGGGGAGTGGGAGAGGGAGAAGCAGGCTTCCCGCTGAGCAGGGAGCTTGATGTGGGGCTCGATCGCAGGACCCTGGGATCATGACTTGAACCAAAGGCAGATGCTTAACGACTGAGCCACCCAGGCGCCCCAATCAGTCACTTTTAAAGTACTGTTTCTAGGAGAATACATTTTGAATTTACTAACAGTGGTGAGCTTATTTAATTCCTTCTTGTATATCCTGACCCTTGTTTTCTTTGCTCAAACCTTGCCAACTTTTCAAGAAGCAAGTTCTGCCTAGGTTCGTACTCTTACCAGTCTAAGGGGCTACCTATTCTAGATAAAGAATTGTTCGAAGGACCATAGACAAAGGGGAGTTTTGAGATCCCACTGATTAACTTCCTGGTTATTTCTATGCTGCTTTAATCTTTATTTTTTTAAAGGATTTTTTTTAAAAAAGATTTTATCTATTTATTTGACAGAGAGAGGCAGCAAGAGAGGGAACACAAGCAGGGGGAGTGGGAGAGGGAGAAGCAGGCTTCCTGCTGAGCAGGGAGCCCGACGTGGGGCTCGATCCCAGAGCGCTGGGATCAAGACCTGAACCAAAGGCAGACGCTTAATGACTGAGCCACCCAGGCACCCCTTAGTTAATCTTTAGAGTAGAGATTCATAACTTTATTAATATGACAAATATACAAAACAAATACACAAATAATCATTACAGTGAAATCAACTTCAAAATCAATCACCTTTTGAATTATTTATATTTCTGTATTTGTTCATTCATGTGATTTATTAAACTTAAGTATTACAAATATCTTTGGGAGACTAGATACCTAATCCCAAAGAATGTTCAAGGCTGTATAAACCACTACAGCATAAATAATAGTGAGAAGGAAAAGTGATAAACTTAGAACTGTAGTGATATATGATCAAAGGTGGTAGAAACTATGGAATAAAAATATAAGCAGTTTATGAGAGGCAGTCAGCTATCAGGTTGGAATGAACTGTGTAAGAAGGTATTTTATGTAAAGGGATTGTTGACAACAGATCTTAAAATAAGATCCTTTACTTAAATGGCTTCCTATATAATGCCTGTGTCAAATAACTACAAACAACTAAAACCAACCCTTATCATACCTCATTGACACTGCCCAGACTATTGAGAAAAGGTTAAAGTTATCTCTCCATATACTCACTGCTATGGAAAAGCAGGCATATTATAAAATACACAGCTTACGGACCATATAATAATAATAACAACCTTTTTAGAGGTTCTTGGTAAGTCAAAAAAGTTCCGTGCTCTTAAAAAAAGCCATATTTATTTAGATCCAAAGATAAGTTTGTTTGCCTTAAATTATTTTACACTGCTAAAGTGAAAATGTGGAGCTAAATAATATCGATTAGATCATATTTTTAAATGAATGGAGCTTTCTTCATATAAATATAACAACTCTGAAAAGAAACAAAATGTGTTTGTTGTTCCCTCGAGAGTGGAGAACTGGGTTGCAAAAGGCAAACGTAGAAGAAAGTTTCTGTTAAATACCTTTTTGTACCTTTTGAATTTTTAACTGTATAAATATATTATCTATGCTAAAATTAATTATTTAATTAATTAAGTTCCAAGTATAGTATAAAGAACCAGGAGCCCAGGTTATGAATCCAGTTCCTATGTTAATTCACTACAACAAAGCCTGTGCAAATTATGAACTTTCTGAGCCTCAGTTACCTCCCCTACAAAATGACCACAGTGGTTCCTTCCAGGGCAACTGTTTTATATTATTTTAACAAATACTGAAAACAGTTTTTTTCAAATAGCTTAACTCTGTTAGACAATGCAATTGTACCCAGGGCTACACTCGAAGGCTCACAGTCCTTGCACAATGCATCCATGCATCAATAGTTACTAAATTTTTAAGCAGTTGACAACCCAATCTTCACATATACTATGGCTCTTAAGGATCTGAAATGCTTTGAACAGTTTTTAAGTGGAATAGTTTAAAATGTTTAGTTACTAAAATAAATGCTCGTTAACCCTCAATCCTATACATTTGACAATAATGGTAAATATTCCAAGTACAAAATAATACAAAGTCTCATATATCAAAACAGAAGTCTAGAATGTAAGCATTATACTTCTGCCTCCCTATCAGGATTATTAATGGCTTCCCTTATTTAAAACATGAAAGTTAACATAAACTTCGTCTATTAGTTTTGTCTTGTAGATATTTCCAACATTGTTTTAGTGCTTTAAAAATAAAGCCTTCTGTAAGTAATATATGTTTCACTGTAGAAGGTTTAAGAAATATGGAAAAGAGGGGCGCCAGGGTGGCACAGTCGTTAAGCGTCGGCCTTAGGCTCAGGGCGTGATCCCAGCGTTCTGGGACTGAGCCCCACATCAGGCTTCTCCGCTGGGAGCCTGCTTCTTCCTCTCCCACTCCCCCTGCTTGTGTTCCCTCTCTCGCTGGCTGTCTCTCTCTATGTCAAATAAATAAATAATATCTTAAGAAAAAAAAAATATGGAAAAGAAAAACAAGAAAAAAATTCCATAATCCCACCACCAAAGGTAAAAATTACTAACATCTTTGTACAGATAGATAGGCATAGTTTATAACATATGTATTTGCCAAGAGGAGAACTTGTAAATCCTATTTTATAATCTTTTTCTTAACACATTCTAAGCTTTCCTCAAATTATTAAACAGTAGTCTGCAATATAATCATAATTTCCCCCACTACTATTAAGTATAATAGTAAAAGCTCAGTGTTAGAAAAGCATTAGTCACCACCAGCGTAAGTGCTGATGGTTGCTGTCTACTACTAGAAAGTTGGTTTAGGTGCAAGGCTCCTCTTAATACAAACTAATTTTCCTCCAAAATAAAACCCCTTCAGAGAGGCTTTTTATCCCTGAGTCAAAGATTTTATTAACGTATATTAAAATTCCATTATAAATATTACTATTCACTTCAGGTTCTTCCGGGTGGCTTTCTTTCTAGCTTGTCTTAGAAAACTAAGAAATAGTTTTAAGGTGTGGCTTTGTTCTGTTACTTGTTGGCTTGGTCCTATTTGAGTGTTTCATTATTCAAATTGTCTTAAAACTGTAAAGGACCCAGATAGATGTCATTCTAATGGGCACTATATAAACTGTGAAATAAATATATTTACAGATTTTAATTAGAAAGCAAAACAAACTAAAATGAAAGGAAAAACAATGATGCTGTAGCTATTATACACACAGGTCCTTTTAACTTGGGTTTGGAACTTGCTTTATAAGCTCCACCTTAAGTGACAGACTATAAGTTAGAGCTAAAAAATACAAACTGGACTACTGTAGGGAAAAAAAAACCCACCAGATTTTAATATTGATTTTACTCAATTTATAAAGGTAAAAAGCAGGGTTTACACTTAAAAGATGAAATTGGCAACAGGTGGCTGTTGACTTGCAATTAGTAAAAACTTCTGGCAGAAATGTACCATGTAGTAATCACAATGATCTTGGATTATGAGATGCTACTTAATCTTTTGGAAAAAAAAAAAAAAAAAAAAATAATAATGAAGCAGTATGATACTATGGGGGTTTATAAGAAAGGTCATTATCACAGGCTAAACAGGTCCAATAATATATTCTCCTGGAACATACAAGCATGGGCTTGTCTGTACCCAATCAAAAACACTGGTAGCTTATTTCATACTCATTAAACTTTGCAGTTTTCCCTGACTTGTAAAACAATTTTATTTAAAAGCAACACACCTCAATCCTTTGAAACAAAACGTTTCATTTTGACGAAGATTTCAGATGAGTGACTGCTGCAAAAGTAAGTGTCTAAAGGTGTAAAGTTATCAGAGTGTAACTCAGGCTTAACCATGGTTAACTGTCAAAGCCACAACTCCCCAAAGACAATCATATGACAGAGCCAGGTTTCAGAAGGCGAGAAGCAATAGCTACTATAATGTCTTTGTCCTATGTGTTCTATTTAACCAAACATGGTATTTCTGCCCATTTAATTAATCTTCAGAGAAGCAATTAACTATATAGACACAGGTTGTGGTGCATTTAAAAACACATTTAAAATAATCTTTGCAGACAATAAAGATTTGTGTAAAAACAATGAGACATGTGAATGATACAAAAAAAAACCCACAGTAATCACTCGGGAGGATATTAAATGCCTGCATAACTGTAATAATGGTGGCTGACATTATTAGAACAAGATATAAATGAATCAAAAGTAATAATATAGATATGTTTTGTAGGATTTGTTTTAAATGTGGAGAGTAAACCAAAAAAGGCAGAAAGTTTTAAGTACCATTTAAAAGGAATTGTTTCTGTCTCTTAAAGTATATCAATTTTCCCATTATTACTGAGAAATGTCTACTAACCAATCAATAATGATACCCCTAGTGCACTCTACCCAAAACTTGTATCAGTCCTTTACTACAATGTTAACCATGCAAAGCCATAAGGTACTCTCAAGGTAAAAACTCTACTATGCTCCCAAAAAGAGTATCCTCAAACTGTCAGGTAAGTTTAAAGACTCCACTAAAAACGGACTCATAGATGAGCAAACCTAATTTTTGCAAGTGTTTCCATAATCTTCTTCTCAAGCACAAGAAAAATTAATTGCAAACAAATTAAAATGCTAAGTTATTAGATCTTAAAATGGCCATCTGTAATAGGATTTTAAAATATAAAACAGAGTTTTAACACATTATCAAATACCGACATTACCTGGATAGATGGCTTGTTTAAATGACCCAGATTGGAGGTTGTTTGTCTTGGTTCATGTCCTAAGACCATCATATTAGCATTGATCAATCTGAAGGCATCAATAACAACCTGTAAAAATAAGGTGTCAGGTCAATTCTTTTTAAAAAGCAAGTGATGATGCCAAGCAACAGTGGACAGGCATGATCAACTTGCATCTGTTTCTGGCCTATTTCCAGAAAATCATTTAATTATAATATTAATAAAAAAGAACCTCCTGCTGACTGTGCCATCAGCACACCACCCTCTATCTTGTAATGTAAGGTGACACCAATTATTGCAATTTTCATGAAGCAGTAAAGAAAAATATTAACTTTGCATCTTTATTATTGAAACACATCATTACTAAACTTACACACCAAACAGCCTCCATTGGTGTGCATATGTTTGTCACCTAAATTTTACCTAATCAAAATGAATGACAAAGAGAAACTAAAACTGAAAGTGAGCACAAGCTAAGGGACCACATGTAAAGCCCAGCCCTGTCACATCAATTATACTACCACAGTACTTGAAATGACAACAAAATTACAGCCAGCAAGGCACTTGCTCCACGTATTCTCTTCTAGTCAGATACCTTTTACTTCTTGTGACTATAAAAGACCTTATACCTTGTCTGATGGCCTTAAATATCCAAGCCACTGTCAAGAATAGGAGGCAAATAGAAGAAAACCAAGGTCACCTGTGCTTTAAAGCCAGGAACATAGTACAGACTGAGATGGCCGTAAGTTCATAGTAAAGAAGTAACGATAGGTATCATCTTTTTCTAAGTGTATTCAATATTTCTGTATAAAAAGAGTTCAAATTCTTACATGATACAGTATCATCTGTTAGCTCTTATATATTAAGAGATTTAACAAGAATCACATATTATCTGAACACTTTTTTCTGTTCATTATCATGGTTTTGAAAGAACTCGTTAAAGCTTTTAAATGTTGTGAAGTTTTATGTAAAGTGCTTGGACTTTAAGACAGATGCTTCTTTCTGGGAATTTAAATCAATTACCTAGAGAATAAACTCAATACTTCTGTCACATAAAAAAATCTTAAAACAAGATAATACATTTTTCTAGATTTGTCTTAAAAGTGCTTTACCTGAGATTTATTAACATTATAAAAGCTATCATCAACTAGACTGTTTCCCATTTCTACATAGTTTTAGTATAGCTGAGTAAGTATAATTAAGAGGTAGAAAATCAAATTTACTTTTAAGTTAAGCCAAATGAAATCTAATCAAGTCCGAAAAGTCTGTCTGTAGTAAGTATGTATACATGCTGTATACTAAAGAACAAGATCTAAAGAAAGAAGTCACCCTTTTTAAAAGGCTACCACAAAGGGTCAACAAACAGTACAAAGGATACAAACTTAGACCAAAGCATTACAAGTGTCCACGCTGGCAGGCCAAAAAAAAAAAAAAAAAAAAAAAAAATCAACTTTGAAATTTTGCTTTTATTTCTAACAGTTTGAATTTCCCCAGAGTCCTCTTGCCTCAAAATAAAACCAAGTATCCCCAGAACATACATGATTTAATAGTCTGTGAAAACTCCTTTTTCTTTTTATACAATAACTGTAATTCAGACTTCACTTTCACATTTATAAATAAATAAATATGGCCTGGGTTTATACTTCTTGCTTATACTTACATTTTTTATCATTTACTTTCATAAAACAATAATAAAAATAGGTACTAATATCAGACATGCTTTAATCAAATATTATAAATAATTTCAAACACTTGTTTAAAAAAATACAGAAGTAAAACTGTCTACTACAAAGCACATAAGATAAAATTAAAATGTAAGCAAAAGGAGAAGTGACCATTTTAATAGATGTACTTAAATAAACGCAGGATTAAAAACTGCCACCATTTAAGAGCAAAGCATCATTTTGGCCCAATTGTTCTTAAAATACTTTGATTCCATTTTAAGATTTCAGTAAAATCATTTGTAGGAAAAAACTAATCCTAGAAAACTATGAAAATTCCATCATATATCACAACAAAATACCTGTATGTTGTTTTATACTGAATACTTTCAAACTAAAACAGCAGGCAGCTATTTTACATGCAAAAATCTCTGTAATATTTCTCTGGAATATTATAAGCAGGTGTGAAACTTCATAAAAAGGGAATGAAATAAACAGCTAAGTAGGTATTACGATCAGTTAGAAACAAACCTAAAACAAAAAAATTAAATTCTATTAAAAAATGAGAAAAAATTTAAAAAGTAATATACTGTTCAACTAATGAATGATGGCCTATGTGAAATGACATGCTTAGATTGACAATTCCTGAGCAGCAATAGGAGAGGCAATAGAAAAGAATACTTCAAGTACACCAAGATTAAAGGAATTTGCTGCCATTGCTATAGCAACTGTCTTAAGGAAACTAACATGTTCAACAACCTGCAGACCAAAATTAGATTTAGTACGCAATAAAAATATAAATATGGCAATATAGTCTACATTTTAATTTCTGTACAATTTTATAATTGCCTTTTGCACTGTGAGAATAAGTGGGTTCCTCCTTTAGAGCAACCTATCAAAACAGACTCATTAATGTCCAGTGCACTAATGAGCAATGGGTGAAGAAGGTGTTAATTATGCCACAGTAAGATTCAAAAAAAAGCCCTGGTGAGCACTTGGAGGTGTGTATAAGCTGAAGGCGTTTCTCCATGTTTATGTATTTACAGCATGATGCAACAGAATGACAGCAAAGTGGTCATTCCATGGATAAGAAAGGAAATCTTAGATACAATATACTACACAAAGAACCCCCAAAGATTAATTAAGGTATAGGGAAGGGGACAGCGGAAAGAATCCATTTTTGGAGCTATATGAATTTTCTAAATAGTCTGTTTTAAAGCATACATACATTAATCCAGTCCAGTTTATAGCTTATAAATACAAATAGTAATTTAGCCAAAAACTTCACACAAAAATTACCTCATTAATATGTAATCACAAAAACTTCCAAATAAAAGTATAAAGAATATTTTCAGGAATGTGATGCTAGACTTTTAAAATTCCTTTCCATGCTGAAGTCCTATATACCACACTGAATCTCTAATTCACCAGCCTGACCATTTAATTTTTTTCTGGTACAAGTGCCTTGAGACTTTTCAGAGGTCACTGCAACAGTAGACAGCTTATAACAAAACCATTAGCAGTTTGGCTAGCTTAGGGAAACCTCTTACTTTCCTTTTTTGTTTATTATCACTGCATGAATCTGCAGCATATGATAGTTTATAATTTCTCAGGCTTGTTAAATTCATGTTAAAGGTCTGTTTTCTTGTTGAATAAATTTTGTTCATATAATGCTGCCTATTTCATACACTCAGTCTTTAATAGCACCTTTGGTCTATGCGCAACTCACAGATCAAAACAGAGGACTAAAATAGGGGTTGATGATGCTATTTACATGTGTGATTCCTGCTGTCTTCTTGTTAGTAGCTTTAATATAATAGAAGACCTTGTCTGTTTTGTAATTAACACATCTTTACTGGAGAGATATTTGGAAGTGATTGCTGTGAATATACTGGTTAGTAAAATAAACACAATCACACACCACTTTCTGTTATCAGACAAATTTGTGAATTGTACACATTATACTCCAGATCAACAAACTGTGATATAACAGCCAAGTAGAAGACACATATTTATATAACCCTTTATTTTTCTGAAAATATGTATTCACTCTGACCTTGCAAATATAATTAGCTTGTGGGATGTGCAGATTTCAGTACCATGGTTGCTTTACTAATTGCAACTCTTGGAAATAGATACTAAATATTTGGAAGCTGCCAATACAAAATAAAAACTGCATCTTTTTTGTACATCTGTCTTAGCTTATAAAAGCAAAATAGTTTTAAAAACAATACTGTGTTCCATATTTATTCCAAGCACACCCAAGGGTCAAGAACCTATCATTTCATTTTAATAATGAATCTGGTTTAGGACTCAAAAGTGTAATTATTTTCAAATTTAGTTTAATCCATAATTTTTTGGCTTCTTTCATGAGTATAGTACAGTTTACCCAATATGCTATTTATTTTCAAATTCATATTTTCATATCAACTGCTAGGTCACTGAGAGACTAGACTAAATTTCTAAAGCATCAATCCATGCTTCCCAATTTTTACATTCAAAGGAGGCTATATTGTAAAGCTCCTAAAATTACTTTAATACAAAGGTGTCTGAAAGAAAAACGCATAAATACTTTTGGCAGCAGTTACTATAATTATAATCTCTTCATCTCTGTCTCTTAACAGTAGCTGCCTTTGGCATTTCCAATTCCACTTATATTGAAGTCAATGACTATGGAAAGTGCTTAGAAATAAAATGAAGTAATTTTTTTAACAAAGCTTGAAAGAAAAACTTTAAGACCTCAAAATCAATGTCAAATATCAAAAAAAAAAAAAAGAAAAGAAAAGAAAAAAGTTGTAATTCAGTTACCAGTTGTTACATACTTAAAAACATAAAGTCTCTAAATGACTATAAAAAATGCTAGGTGTAGAAAGAAAAGCAGCACTCCATATCAAATACCCTTTATCACCTAGAAATGACCTATTATCAACTGCTTAGGTTGTTTCCAGATTCTTTAAAAATTAAGGGTGCATGTGACCTGGGAAGTACTGCTGGGGTTTGTGACCCTTTTGTTACTTCTGCTGCCATGCACTGCCAAGCATCTATAAGAGAAAAACATCTTCTGTCTCTTGTAAGCCCACAGCATAAAAAATTCAAAGAAATCTTACTTTCTATGCCATTTCCAATGAAAAGCACTAAGAACTAAAACTGACTCATGCCAAATGCATATCACTGAATTGCTGTGATTTCTTAGTCTCAAGTTTGCAACACGGAAATTATTTATAAAATGTCAATTTTAGCTCTGGAAAAGAAATTCCTATGTGTATGTACATTTTCTTTCTCCATCCTTGGAGAACTGCTTACTGTAGCTAGAGATCTGTAGTACAACTTCAATATACTGGGAGAGATGGGGGATGGGGTGTAACTAGCAAAATGTACTTTTTTTGACAAGTGAAGACATGCATCAAAATTCAAACAGTAAAGCCACAAGCTCTGAACATGTATGCCTTAATGAAAACAAATGGATCTTTAGAAACTAGAAATGGCAAAAGGTAATTAAACATTTTTAGATTCATAAAACTTTATAAAAAGAACATAGTTAAATCATAAAGTTCAGCAGAATTTTTTAGGGTATGCATGTAGTCAGTCTTGTATAGGTACTTAAATGCTTGAGAAACTGGAGGCAGAATCCTGCCTAAGTTACAATTCTGGTTCTACCACCGGCTAGCTCAGCAATCCAGGATAAGTTATTTACGCTCTCAATGTCTCCATTTGCTCATGAATGACACCTCACAGAGTTGATGATTAGATTAAATAAAATAAATGTATGCCTGCCACTGTAGTTCTTAGTGTTATTAACTGTGGCAGTCACAGAGTTGCCCAGCTCAGACCTCCGTTCAACAGACACTGCTGCAGAGAGCATAGCTAACTCACCACCTCCACATGCTATCTATACACCTCTGGATCTTCTGGGGGTTCACCCCAGGTCATGTTTCCCTCGGGCTACGCCCAGCCAATGACTGAGCAATGTGGGGGTACTAGAAACCAGCCATTCCTGCCAAATAAAGAGAACGGATTCCTCTAACGGGCAACTTTGTCTCAAAGACTCCCGATCAGTCTGACTGAAACTTTCTTAGAAACATGCCATATAGTCTGATACTGTTCCTACCTTCCCAATTCTACCCAATTCCCAATTCTGCCTTCCTTTTCTCCTTCCACAGGGTCACACCTGTACTGCTGTCCCCTTTATCCATCACAGGTATTTACCCTAATAAATCTCTTGCATAGCTAATTCCCCTTTTGGAACCTGCTTCTTGGAGCACCCCAACTGACCTGGTAAACAGAGCAGAGTACTGTTATTGCAACAAGAGTGTTAAAGTTAGAAAAAAGCTACTCCCAAAACCACATCAGAATTATAAATTTGCCATCCACAGACACTTGACATATGAAAACACCAGTAGAAAAGTAGAGAGGGGGCACCTGGCTGGCTCAGTCAAAGACCATGCAACTCTTAATCTTGGGGTCGTGAGTTCAAGCCCCACACTGCAGGTAGAGATTACTTAAATAAATATTTTAAAAAGAAAAGAAAATCAGGGAGAAACATTTAAAGACATCTATTTCCTTAGAAAAATTCCTAATTAAAGTTTTTTTTGAAGTATACAGTTATGCCAAATATTATTATCTCTTTTTAAAAGTAACAATATCCCTAGAATCTTGACACTCCTGTATAACAGATATTTCTAGGCTATGACAAATAAACACTAAACTTAAA
Organism: Ailuropoda melanoleuca; assembly: GCF_002007445.2. Lineage (NCBI taxonomy): Eukaryota > Metazoa > Chordata > Mammalia > Carnivora > Ursidae > Ailuropoda > Ailuropoda melanoleuca. Next base: position 131,090,753 of record NC_048219.1, on the reverse strand, counting down.
AATTGAACTAGACTATTAATGAGCTATAAGAGACTATCACCTCTGGGTCACTGGCCTGATACCAACTTAGAATACCAATTCTATCTGGTGGCTACTCACCCAGCCTACATAAAATGAAAAAGTGACTTCAGATTCCTTTCTGGTACACAACTAAAACAACACAGTTGGTACGCTTATTGATAGTTCCCCAAAAAGGAAAGAAATAAGAAGTTTTAGAGACTAGAAGTTAGAGCTCAACCACGTTAATTAACAAGGTCGTAAGGCAGGTGGATAAGGGGAATAAAGGACTTACACACACTGCTTGTGCTTCAACATCATCTTCAAAGAAGCAGTGCAAATATAACCCTCAAACTACCATCTTTCACTAGGCAAGGTCATTTTTGCAAGAAAAATATGTAAAAGTTAATACCTGGATGTGTACACTTTTATATATTTTTATTGAGCTTATTAATTAAATATCACACAGAAATTATCTTGTGTAAGCCTCTGAACAACCAAGAGGTAGGCATTAATATACACAATTTATGGATGAGAAAATGGAGGCTCAGAGAACTTGGATAAATTAAATGAGATGACACAACCAGCAAAGTGCTACCACCATGATTTGTACCTACACAGCATGCCAAAGCCAGTACTCTTCATCACCAAGCTATTTGATGTAACACTTTCTCCTAACACAAAAGCAAGAAAAGACTATTAGATTCAGTTACTTGACAGCAAGGTTTGTGTCTTATTCGCCATCAAATACCAACTCCCCAGCAGAGTACCTGGCACACATAATACGCTATAGAATAAGTATCTATTGAAATCAAGAGCTCCAAAGAAAGCATTTTTTTTTAAAGATTTTATTTATTTATTTGACAGAGATAGAGACAGCCAGCGAGAGAGGGAACACAAGCAAGGGGAGTGGGAGAGGAAGAAGCAGGCTCATAGCAGAGGAGCCTGATGTGGGGCTCGATCCCATAATGCCGGGATCACGCCCTGAGCCGAAGGCAGACGCTTAACCGCTGTGCCACCCAGGCGCCCCCAAAGAAAGCATTTTACATAGTTTTACCATTCATGTTTATTTCTCCTTCAAAAAAAGGGGGCATTTATTTTCTATAAAAATCTAATTACTAGCTTTACAAAATATATACTTCCCATTTCCTTATCAATGATCAGTTTTGAATTCATAAAATACTCTCCCATGGCATAGTGAACTGAAAAATTCAAACATCAAAACACTGACCTGTGTTTAATTTGGAATAAAAACTGCACCCAGTAAAGCAATTTGGAATGTAAAAAAGTGGCAGTGAGTATCTATTAATCAGCTTACTAGTCGTCTAAGAATAATCACTGAGGAATCAACTATGACCTACAAGACTATCTAGCACCATAATCAACCCTAAATTCTTTAGGAAATTACAATGATTAGAACATATTAAGTTTATTAAAATACATGCGCTATGGAAAGGCTTCTTACACAAAGTCATAGTTTGCATTTGCTGGTACAATACTGGCATCAACAACAGGGAGTAGATCCTGTTCTTTATGTCCCCAGTGTATGCCTGTGACATAGTAGTGATCAGTAAGTATCTGGTGAATGACCAGGCATCTTTAGATTGGGAAAAGGAAAGTATTTCAGAATCAAAAGTCAATAAATATTCTTACAGGTAATGGGAAGAGTTTTAAAGGTTTTCCCTTATCTTTACTGAAACAGCTTAATTTGAACTAATTTGAAACAGATTGATACCACTCAAAATACATAGTAAGTACTAAACAATAATAAAGTAGCGCAAAGACTACATTATTAACACAGAAACTATAAATTAAAAGAACTATACTAAGAAGTATTAGTTCCAAATAAGATTTATGTTTCTTAGAACTTTAAACATAAAATTGCTTTAACATTCCTAGCCGACAATTTCTGATAATAAGAGTGTAAAACAGGAAGCAAACAAAAGATAATATAGTAACTAAACTTGTTCCAAGAGTTGGATGGGTACGCTCACAGAGCTATATTAGGAGTGGAAATAGAATTTTTATGTGTCCTATTTTCTATTTTTCTCTTGCAATCTGGAAAACTAGATGAAGAAAAGGTGTGTATATGTGTATACAATTCGAGAGTAGGACTATCCAGCCCTAACTGACCCTTATGGGAAACTGACCAAAAGAAATCTTATGAATAACACATATTCTAAATATCTTTCACTACCTTTAGTCTATGGCCATACCACCCTGAACGCGCCCGATCTCATCTGATCTCGGAAGCTAAGGAGGGTCAGGCCTGGTTAGTATTTGGATGGGAGAAATTAATCACTTCAAAGGCCAGAATTTTAATATATTTATTTTTCTTTCCATCAGCATGTCCTAGAGAAATATGTCAGAAAAATAGTGTCAATAAAAAATCAGCTGATTCAGAAGAGTATTCTTAAATTATGAGGTACAAAATACAAGGGAACATTTTCATTTCTTTTGTAGTCATTACCCTTACCTTCTTAAAGTGAGCAACATAGTTAAAGACTTGTTCTTAAAAAAATTCTCAGAAATATTCATATTCTATATTTTAAAATATGCTACTTGTTAATCTATTTAAGTAGCAATTGATTTAATCTCTACTCATGACATATGGCTTCATAATACTAGGAGATAGGTATTAAAATCCCTGTTTTATAGACACGAAAACTGAAGCTCAAGATAGATAACTTGCTCAAAGTCATACCATAAAGAGGAGATAAAGAGATAAAAATGGAATTTGACTGCAGCCCTGATCCCAAAGCCTGTGCTCTTCATTACTCTATGCCCTGCCTTTATGATAAGTATTTTTGAACAATAATAAGAAAAAGCTAAAACAAAACTATTGTTTTATAGTTTAAAATTCTCCACCACCTTAAAGTTTCTAATACAAAACTTTTGGATAAGTAAAATGCTTGCCCCCTTCTTACCCTGAAAAAGATAAAACCTTATAAATCTCTGAAAATAAAAGGTAAACTCTCATAATATTCATTCCCTAATTCTTTCCTCCTATATTTGCATTTACTTTTCAAAGCCCCATCTTTTTTTATAAAATGCTGAATAAAGACAACAATAACAACATCAAAAACTATTCATTTTACATTCTAATATATCTGTGAAAAAAACGTGAACAAAGAGGTAAGTATACCACCTGGAATAGAATTATTTCTACATTCTTCTCCAGAAGGACAAACTTCTCTTTTCTGAGTGATGTCCTGCCCGCCTATCAAAGCTCAGTCCAAGCTTCACTTACTTTGTGCAGCCATACCAATTTCTTTCTTCTTCTAATTTGTATTTACTATGTTTACTATACAAGTACTACTTTATTCCATTTTGGCACATACAAGGTTCTGAATAAGTATTCGTTGAATTATTTCTCTCTAGCAACCAATTTAATACTTAGCTATAGAAACAAAGCAGTATCAGTGTAATTTGTATTCTATCAGGATGCAATGTAGATTATCAGCACATAAATGGCAGAATGGTATTTGGATGTATGTTATCTGGCATACACTAAATGTGTATGACTTACCTTCTCAAAATGACAAAGACTGGTTTTTATATCTATTTTATATACCAGGATCATTAGCACACAGGCACATCAGATGCACTTAAGAAATACCTGCTGATAAGTTAGTTATTTCTGATCAGTTGGAATAAAAATTTCTCAAGAATATTCAGCCAGTATGAAGATTTATAGGGACTAAAGGGTTATTAGTGTTTTTTTTCTTTTAATGTTTTCAAAATAGAGAACATGAAGATTGTTATCAGTTACCAGGTAACATATGAACATTTTACTGACAGGAATTGTGATAAGAAAATAGGTTCTCAAAAGTAGTAATAGTTGCATGGTAGTTTTATGACTTTGCACAAAGTCATCATTCTTTTTGCCCTTATAATCATATTATAAGCTAAATTAACTTCTAAATCTGCTGCTGGATCAAGTCCAGTTGTGGGCTGAACATACAAGATACCAAAACTTTAAGCAAGAGGCTGCCACTTTACTACTTGAGAACTGAAGCTTAAAATATTTGAATATGTGTATTTTACAAATAAACTAAAACAAAATTTTAAAAACTATTTCACTGATAAGTTTAGGGTCAAGCTCATCAGTAATTTCTATAGCTTACTCTCCATTTAAATTATACGTTATCATTTTCCACCTTTTAAACATTTTTTACACTTACAGGACATTTTTTAACATTTTTAAACATTTATAGGATTACATAATATACAGAGAGCTACGGATTCTTTATCATATAGTATATTTTATTATTTATGTAGGTCTCAATGTTTGGTCCTAGGGACGTTGCAAAAGCTGACAGGAATGAGTCTGTCTAAATTGTTTTTTAAAATACAACAAATACTATATGAGGAAAATCAATTAATACATAGTAACTACTATAAATAGTACAGTGAACTACTGAGAAATGTGTAGCCCCTTACCCTGACTTACACTGAAGGGAGGGGTATGTATTCATATAAGGTAAGAAAAAGTCTTGCAGTAACCTCTGGTACTTTCTCACTTTCCAATCCTGAGTTACTCTAATTACATAGTTCATAATTGTCTAATATTAAAGACCCAGTAAAATAGCTTGAGCTCTGAAGTTTTATAGACCTGACTGGTATCCTTGTTCTGCTGCTTAATAATGCTAGAATTTTGGGCAAAGTAATCTTTTTGACCCTAATTTTTTTACCCTTTCATTGATAAAATGGAGTAATAATGGTATCTCCAGAATTACTAAAGAATATATGAGACATGGGGCGCCTGGGTGGCATAGCGGTTAAGCGTCTGCCTTCGGCTCAGGGCGTGATCCCGGCGTTATGGGATCGAGCCCCACATCAGGCTCCTCCGCTATGAGCCTGCTTCTTCCTCTCCCACTCCCCCTGCTTGTGTTCCCTCTCTCGCTGGCTGTCTCTATCTCTGTCGAATAAATAAATAAAAAATCTTAAAAAAAAGAATATATGAGACAGGTTGAAATATTTATCACCACAATACCTGGCACCCAGCAATAATTCCATAAAGATATAATCAAGTCACTATAAAAGGAAATCAAACATCATGAATTAATGAGATTACAAAGATTCAGTGCTTACCTAATCGCTCAAAAATAGGTAATACTGGGATTTATAAAAATGAAAATATAAAATTTACAGGAAAGAGGTATTAAGTGAACAGTCTCAACTTGAATAATTTACATATAGATTGTCATTTTAACTCTTGATCTAATCATTGTCTTACTAAATATTTTGACAGCTTTGATAAATCACATGCAGGGAAGGGGAAGGAGAATACTATGCTATTCTTCAGTTTTTGTAAGCTTATATTCTTGGGTTTAATATTTTAACTGGAACACTCTGGCCATGGATTTACCAGGATTTAATTTGGCTCATAGTTTTGAGAGGTCTTGACACTAAAAGAACCATAAATTACAACCAAATTCAGACATCCTATAGATGAAGTTACATTATTGAGAAAGACTGGATCCTTATTTTAGGTCATGAAATTGTATGAATCTACATGTTAGGTACAAGAAGTGATGTGAACCATCACTGATAGATATTTATACTAAATTTTTCAAAAATATTTTTTCACAACATATAAACCTAGACAGTGCTACCTATGATTTAATAAAGTAATTTTAGATATATTATTTTGAAAAAATAACTACATTTTACCATATGACAACAGTTATGTCATACAAGTATATTTTTAAATGAAATTCATTCTTTTAACATGAATTATGATTAATTAGAAATTAATGCAAATTCCAGTTATAAAACTGCCATTTAAGATACTATAAACATGATAACTAAAAATACATATTTATATTGTTTTCCGAATGTCTTCCTTCATCGTATTTAAGTTTATATTTTCCTTTTCAAAGTGGCCACCAACACACGAGTCAAGTATAAAAAGTCAAATACACTAATACTACAAAATAGAACTCTAATTATATTTAACATTAAGCTTCAGTGATTTTTTGTAAATATTGTGGTGGAGAGACTTAATCAGATAATTCTATTATATTTCTAAAATGATAATTATTACTTAAATGAGTTAATCTGAGTTATTAAAAAGATACCTTAATTATCAGGAATTAAACTTAAGAAGTATTATACTACACTTTAATTCATAAAACAAATGTCAAGGATTTTCAACTCTTTTTATCTGTACAGTTAAGTAACAATATACTTAGTTAAAAAAGTAAATTGAAATATAGGTACACAGCAAGCATCAGAAGTAATCCATTCTGAATTGTCTAGTGTATTGGTTTCTATTATTATTGTTTTTGTGGCTAGATTCCACCTCTGAAAAGCTAAATCACATCTAATAGGATCATGATTTAGAGAAGGTCTCAATTTTTATTCATCATTATAATATGATGTCAGAAAGTGTTCAACTTCAAATCATGACAGATAAAAACTCCATGTTTAACAGCCATATTTAGTTTGTTTGAGCTGGTGAGCAGATGTAAATGTAATCTGCAATACTAGCAAACTACAGGTCTGATAGATAGCAAGCTAATATTTATTTTTAAGTGCTCTAAAAATTATTTGTAAAAGCTGCATAAAAAGGATTCCATAAATGTATTGTGATTTTATTTTAACAATTATTCTACACTACAATGGAAGTACATGCTCAAACAAGACACCTCAGCAGTATTTTAAAGCAGTAACCACCTAGCCAATTTCTGTATGTTCTGTAGTTTTTCTAATCCACTCTCCCTGTGGTTGAGCAAAATCGAATTGCCTCTCACATTTGCAGACAGCTCTGTGAAGGTGATAATAGAGCTGCTCCCTGCTGTCATGAGGCAGGAAATAGGAAAATGGCATATGGGGCTAGAAAGAAAGAAATAAAAAAAAGAAAGAGAGAGAGAGAGAACGAAGGGGAAAAAAAGAACTAAACAAGAACAAAAGATTTCAACAAAGAACAACTATAACCCAATATGCTTTGCAAGTTAATCTCTTTTCCTAATCATTTAGCATATTTAATCATTCATCTGTGTCCTCACTCCAAAAATGCGAATGGCTGATACTAAGTCTTGGGTCAAGTTTTCATTGTCTAAAATATTTGGAACATCCAACTCCAGAATATGTCCTGCACAATGCCTGCAAAACAGCGTGTCTTTAACTAGATACATAAAATGTTGTGCCAATCCAAAATTCACAATTTTAAATTAAAGGAAGGTAGGACAATGTTTATTAATAACGTGTATATTAATAAACTGTATACAGCAGGCTTTTAGTATGGTCTAACATTCCTAAATCTATGAAATACAAACAATTTTAAAAATAAACATTTATGATTAGACAATAGCTGATTAAAGTAGAAACAAATCTCTAAGTAGTTATATTGCTAATAATACCAAGACGACACATTTTTCAACTTGTACAGGTTTTTTTGTTTGTTTTTTTAAGTACACAGACAGGGTTTTTTTGTGTAAGAATCCTGCTTTAAACAAAAGAAATTTTAATTTAATGTATCTGTAAACAGAATGTGGCAGTAGATGCTAATAAAGATAGAATCTACTCTACCTTTCCTTTTACACTCTGAATGGGATCCACAACCACTGCCACAGCTCTCTCCGACAAGGCTTCAAAGCTCTGCTGAGTGTTGATATCCACACCAGAAAGCCAACAACCAAAGCCAGGGTGACTGTGATACCAACCAACAACCATCTCAGGCCTGAAACAAAGAGGGCATTCAGCGGTTCAGAACAGAACAAGTAATACACATTTATGATATGAAAAGAAACAACACACTAACAGGGTATAAATTAAGAAGAGATGAAAAACGCACAGGTGTGAAAAAAGCACCATTAGAAACACTGAAATCATACACCGTATTATCCAGAAAACATGGAAATGAATAAGCATGACAAAGGAGTGCTATCATTAAGAGATGCACATTAGCAGTGGTAGATAAGGCTTTCAGTTTTTCACCTTGTTACCACACTTTCTCTGAGCCAGGTTTTACCCTTTCAGCATTCAAGTAAATATCTACTCTTTAACTCCTTAGGTCTGGGAGTTGGATTTTCCAGGCAGAGTACATTTTTAACAATGGACACCAGGATCCACTGTTGTGAAAGGATTAAATATCAATTAAACCAGCAGTAGAACTAGGAACTCAGTCAAAAACCAATTTGCACTGTTCTGCTCAGCTGCTGAGCCTTTTGCTAACATTAATTTTGAAGTTTCTTCCACAGTAGAAGAATTTGAGCAAGAGAATGACAACTATTGAGATTTAATCTGGGGGGGGGGGAACTTGAAGAATATTTGCATTCTACTTTCTCTCTCTTTAAAAAATCATATGCTTAATATAATTAAAAATCAGAGTCTTATTCAGTTCCAATACATGGAACATACAAGCTCTTTCAATTATAAGTGACTAGACAGTCACTCCATATGCTAAACAGGGAAGCTACAGCCCAAGCTTACTATGTGATGGTTGAGAACTTTAACATGAGGCAGTTTTCTCATTGGCAAATTTCTTTGACTCTAGAAAAAGAGATACTAGGTAGGTGATACATAGCCTTGAGAGTAATACCTTTACATAAACTACAGGGCTTTTTTTCCCTAGGTATATTCATAAACATCCAGATTTTCGAAATACATCTCTAAAAATATTTCCCATTATTCCTTTATATAATCAGTTAAAATACTTACCTTCCTGTCTGCTTCAACATATCTAACATTTTGGCTTGGAACACTGGATCAACTGCTTCCACGCTGACACCCTGGTTTAGATAGAAAGAAACATCATTAGTTTTAGAACTACGAAAAAAGAGCCACAAACATTTATTTACTCTAAATGAACAAAAAGCTACCCCAAAACCTGCTAGACATATTATTTTGGGATACCAAAATAATTTTATAGGTTTGGACATTCATAATTGACACCCACTTATATCATTCAATTATAAGCCATACTTTAATAAAACTTCTAAAACTGCCAAGTACCAAACTGCTGTTAGCTGATGAGTTAAGAAGTTTTCAGGATCCTTTAAGAGCTATGGCCATGGTTACCTATATGTGCACACCCATGCGAACGAACACACACACACACACACACACACACACACACCCCTACCAGAAATACCAAATAATTGAAAACTATTTTTGGTTAGACCTATCTTGGCAAGCATACTTTCAAATGCCATCTCTGATGCCTGATAAGCACTATGTCGTTTCCATTCCATCCAAAGTTTTGCAACCAGTCAGCTATTATAATAATCAGCAACCTGAAGTCTTCTTTTTCCTCGGTAATATAAATACGTTGAAGAAGGAAAGTAATTTATGAACTTCCCAGAGTCATTTTTGTTTATTTTCTGGGTGGGTGGGTGGGTTGGGAGGGGAGGAAGTTCAGTGCTTCAGTTAGAACTATTCTTGATTTTGGCTCAGGGCATGATCTCAGGGTTTTAAGATTGAGCCCCCCTGGGCTCCGCACTGGGTGTGGAGCCTGCTTATTCTCTCTCCCGGGCATCTGGGTGGCTTGGTTGGTTAAGTGTCTACCTTTGGCTCAGGTCATGATCCCGGAGTTCCAGGAT
>NC_048219.1:131076920-131080686 GCF_002007445.2 Ailuropoda melanoleuca | reverse complement strand
GGGGGGGGGGGAACTTGAAGAATATTTGCATTCTACTTTCTCTCTCTTTAAAAAATCATATGCTTAATATAATTAAAAATCAGAGTCTTATTCAGTTCCAATACATGGAACATACAAGCTCTTTCAATTATAAGTGACTAGACAGTCACTCCATATGCTAAACAGGGAAGCTACAGCCCAAGCTTACTATGTGATGGTTGAGAACTTTAACATGAGGCAGTTTTCTCATTGGCAAATTTCTTTGACTCTAGAAAAAGAGATACTAGGTAGGTGATACATAGCCTTGAGAGTAATACCTTTACATAAACTACAGGGCTTTTTTTCCCTAGGTATATTCATAAACATCCAGATTTTCGAAATACATCTCTAAAAATATTTCCCATTATTCCTTTATATAATCAGTTAAAATACTTACCTTCCTGTCTGCTTCAACATATCTAACATTTTGGCTTGGAACACTGGATCAACTGCTTCCACGCTGACACCCTGGTTTAGATAGAAAGAAACATCATTAGTTTTAGAACTACGAAAAAAGAGCCACAAACATTTATTTACTCTAAATGAACAAAAAGCTACCCCAAAACCTGCTAGACATATTATTTTGGGATACCAAAATAATTTTATAGGTTTGGACATTCATAATTGACACCCACTTATATCATTCAATTATAAGCCATACTTTAATAAAACTTCTAAAACTGCCAAGTACCAAACTGCTGTTAGCTGATGAGTTAAGAAGTTTTCAGGATCCTTTAAGAGCTATGGCCATGGTTACCTATATGTGCACACCCATGCGAACGAACACACACACACACACACACACACACACACACACCCCTACCAGAAATACCAAATAATTGAAAACTATTTTTGGTTAGACCTATCTTGGCAAGCATACTTTCAAATGCCATCTCTGATGCCTGATAAGCACTATGTCGTTTCCATTCCATCCAAAGTTTTGCAACCAGTCAGCTATTATAATAATCAGCAACCTGAAGTCTTCTTTTTCCTCGGTAATATAAATACGTTGAAGAAGGAAAGTAATTTATGAACTTCCCAGAGTCATTTTTGTTTATTTTCTGGGTGGGTGGGTGGGTTGGGAGGGGAGGAAGTTCAGTGCTTCAGTTAGAACTATTCTTGATTTTGGCTCAGGGCATGATCTCAGGGTTTTAAGATTGAGCCCCCCTGGGCTCCGCACTGGGTGTGGAGCCTGCTTATTCTCTCTCCCGGGCATCTGGGTGGCTTGGTTGGTTAAGTGTCTACCTTTGGCTCAGGTCATGATCCCGGAGTTCCAGGATCGAGCCCTGCATCGGGCTCCGTGATCAGCATGGAGTCTGCTTCTCTCTTTCCCTCGGCTCCTCCCCCTGCTCATGCTCTATCTCTCGCTCACTCTCTCTCTCAAATAAATAAATTCTTAAAAAAAAAAAAAAAGATTCTCTTTCCCCCCTCCCTCCCCCACAATTCCCCATTCAAGACAATCTATAACCAAGTCTTTTAAATGCTGCGTTATCTTGCTAGTTCAACCAAAAAATTTTAGAACATGGAAGAATTAAAGGCATTCATGTCATCTTTCCAGTGATAGCTCACTGCCATTTTCACTCCTACAAGGCTTTCTTCTAACATTAGGAATTAATTCTAATCTATCCCAATAAATCGTTAACAAGGCAAGCACTTCCTTCCTACCAAAAAAAAAAAAAATATTTGAATTCCAATTGAGGAAGCATCCTCAAGAATAGGGGTTTACAATCTGTTGCCTATAGGTTTTTTACATTTTTAAAGGGTATTTGAAAAAAACAAAAACCACAAGAATATGCGATAGGAACTTACATCTTTACAGAAAGTTAGCTAACTCTTGGGCCAGAAGAAAACTTTTCTAATCTACTACACAGAATGAACACAAAGATCAAAATCTTCTATTTCAGGGGCGCCTGGGTGGCACAGCGGTTAAGCGTCTGCCTTCGGCTCAGGGCGTGATCCCGGCGTTATGGGATCGAGCCCCACATCAGGCTCCTCTGNCTCCTCTGCTATGAGCCTGCTTCTTCCTCTCCCACTCCCCCTGCTTGTGTTCCCTCTCTCGCTGGCTGTCTCTCTCTCTGTTGAATAAATAAATAAAATCTTTAAAAAAAAAAAAATCTTCTATTTCATATTGTCAAACAAGCATTTACAAGGAAATAATGATACTAAAGCTTAAGAACTTTTTATTATAATTGATAAGGACCACATGTAACAGAAATACTAGTTAACTTTATTAGGTTTTTCATATTCTGAAATGAAAAGATAAATATAGGTAAAAATAGCCTAAGATATAAAAATAGCCTAAGATATAAATCTAAATTTTTAGTTACTACGTAGCATAGTTCCCTATATCCAGGTGGACAAAATTAGTAGATCTAAATTAGTTTACCTCAACAAACTAGTCCATTTGGAGAAAAACGTGTATTTTTCTATATTTTGCATTATTTACAAATACACTGCAATCTGTAGTAACTACTCTGTTTAAAATGCTGGGACCTCTCTCTAAAATAAATAACAAATACATAAATCTTTAAAAAAAAATGGGGTGCTTGGGTAGCTTAGTCAGTTAAGCATCTGACTGGCGATTTAGGCTCAAGTCATGATCTCATGGGTCTTGGGATCAAGCCCACATTGGGCTCCACACTTATCGGGGAGTCTGCTTGAGATTCTCTCTCTCCCTCTCCTTCTGCCCCCGCCCCAACTCACACACACTCTCTCTCACTCAAATAAACAATAATAAATAAATCTTTAAAATGCTTGGGCATCTGAGTGGCTAAGTTGGTTAAGCGGCTGACTCTTGATTTCAGTGTAGGTCATGGTCTCGGGATCATGAGATTAAGCCCCATGTAGGGCTCTGCCAAGTATGGAGTCTGCTTAGGATTCTTTCCCTCTCCCTCTGCACTCCGCCCCCCTCAGTGTGTGATCTCTCTTAAATAAATAAATAATAAAAATATAACTTGTTTTATTCTATTATCTACTTTATCAAGGTATACTTACAGTTAAGAGCCTCAAACAAAGCAAACAGCTTTATGACAATTTCTTTAATCCAGTTATTTTATAAGGCTCAGTAAGAGAAATGTTGCATAGCAGGGAAAGAACCACCATCAGAAAAATATACATGTTATGTTTTTCTAGGCAAACAGATGAGAAGGATATGTGTGTAGTTTTTGTGTTTTTTTTAAGATTTTATTTATTCATTCGACAGAGAGAGAGACAGCCAGCGGGAGAGGGAACGCAAGCAGAGGGAGCAGGAGAGGAAGAAGCAGGCTCCCAGCGGAAGAGCCTGACATGGGGCTCGATCCCAGAACGCCAGGATCACGCCCTGAGCCAAAGGCAGACGCTTAACGACTGAGCCACCCAGGCGCCCCTGTGTGTAGTTTTTTATAAGAAAGGCAGAATGGTTGTTATTTTTTGGCCATTTTCTTTAGGTCTAAATGCACACCTTTTTTACACAAGTCCAATGCATTAAACAAAATAGCAAAACAAAATGAAAACCTTCTTTTTTTTTTTTAAAGATTTATTTTATTTTATTTATTTGACAGAGAGAGATACAGCCAGCGAGAGAGGGAACACAAGCAGGAGGGACCGCTGTGCCACTCAGGTGCCCCAAAACGAAAACCTTCTAAAGAATAATGTATTCTAAATAAGTAAAGTAGGGGGCGCCTGGGTGGCAGAGCGGTTAAGCGTCTGCCTTCTGCTCAGGGCGTGATCCCAGCGTTACGGGATCGAGCCCCACGTCAGGCTCCTCTGC